>NW_019175916.1:563879-676328 GCF_002260705.1 Seriola dumerili
TTATCCCACACCCTCCTACACATGAGTTGCACACATATAAAGGGTTATAGAGGTCATTTCTGTCTCTCTCTCTCTCTCTCTCTCTCTCTCTCTCTCTCTCTCTCTCTCTCTGACACACATACACTTCTCTCTCTGCCTTTGATGCCTGTGTTCTAGGATGCTGATCCTGTAAATGCTATAGGATGAAAGCGCTGGTTTGGCGCAGGCCTGTGTGACCTCTATAGCTTCGGCTATGGGAGCTGGCTGCGCCCCTTTTTTGTTTGGGTTGACGCTTGTCACCCCTGAGGTCAGTCGGCGGCGGTGGGCTGACTGACTAGAAGACCACCTCCTGTCACCATGGAGTGATTTATGGAGACGGGAGACAATCCTAGCTCCTGTAAGCAACATTGAATACTCAAGCCATAACATAATTTCAGCTCTCTGCCCTCCTCTGTGGTGTTTTGTAGGGCATAGTAGGAGAGAAAATATTCTAAAGAGACTGTTTGGCATGAGTTGTACTGACTTCCTTCCAAGACATTACCTTTTGGACATACTGTAGATACCTGCTCCCCTCTGAGAGATTCTGTTAGGTAATGGTAATGTTTGGCAATGGTAAAACTTTCAACCATTTTTTTTTTCATTGGCACGCAGAGAAAAGAGGTTAAGTGGAATTCAGTCTCATGTATTTCTTCCTGTGGAAAGTTCCTGAATAGGAGAAATGATTTTTCATTCCCAGTCTGGGACATTTCACATATGTCAGGTTTTTTATGGCTTAATTTTGCATTAATCTGCTGCCCCATATTTTTGCTCGAAACCACTTTTCGTGCCCCCTGTTTCTAAATCGAGAAAGATGGTTTTAGAGAGAGAGAAAAAGACATGGAAGAATGTTCCCCTGCTAAGACGTCATGTGGTGTATGACTGTGCACACCGCCAGGCTGTGCTTTCCAGGCCCTCTCAGAGAGACGAGCCTTTCCTGGAAATCTCAATTTACCTCTGAATAATAGAAAAGGGACAATATATCACAGATTTGTACGTCTACGTGAAACAGGGAGCTAATGGGGAACAGGAGCTATTAGCGAAGATTTATGGATTGATTTGACTTGATTTGTTTGCCTTTTTGTATTTGATGACATCCTTATTATTCTTAACATTTGATATCATATCCTGTTATCATGTCAGCTGAGTGTCCTGTCTCTGATTCTGGTGTATTTAAAGAATGCTCTCCTCTCCCAGTGTTGGTCCCTGTTTCTCTCATCTATATTTACTAACTGTAGACCTTAAAGGCATATAACATAGTACAGTGCTATGGATCTGAGGAGATGTCTTGAGCCAGCTCTTTTTGGTCTGTTCCCCATCAGGCAGGCTGCCTCAGCAGGGCCTCAGCCTGCCCGTGAGTGGAAATCTTTGGCCCATGTTATCTTTGGAAAGTGTCGAGTCCACAGAAACCCAGGAGCAAGGAGTCCAGTGTCAGCTAGACATCCCATGCTCACTATTACTAAGGAAGGATGGAGACATTGTGCTGCAACAGAAAGAAGATGAGTTGAAATAAGCAGTAGAAAATAGGACTTCAGTTGCAAAGTAGTAAAAGGACTATCTATACTGGTGTCTGGTTATGTGGATGTTCCTGCAGAAGACTGGTCTGTGTTGCGGTTTACTGAGCATTTTTTGGAACAACACAACAACAAAGACCACAGCCATATTTAAGATTGAGGAGGCATGATGAGCACTGTCTGACATTCTCTCATTGAGAGCTACATGGTCCAATGACATGGTCCAAGATTGGACGTTGCTTTTAGCTGACACAGCTAGGGTTTTTTTGTCATGAAAAAGCGGAGGGAATGTGGGACAAAGAGCTCCATATGTATAGTAGACTGTAGTGTAACCCAAATCCTCTAGTGAGGAGGGCCTCATCCACTTAATGCAGGAATCCATCTCATTCTGTCTGTCTATATTGCTGTGATTCCCCCCCCCCCCCTTCATAATGACCCCCAAGAGCCAGCAGGAGATTGGATGGCCTCCTATACATTCTGCATGTTGTGGCGGGGCATGACAAATTAGCACCCTGCAGAAATGCTGAATTTCTATGGATGTTTGTCTCATCAAAACAGCATGGCCATTTCCTGACTTGGCAAACTGGAGGTTCTGGTATAATGGAACATTCATAAGGCTTTCAGACAGGGACAGTTTCTCATCAGATCTACTGTTTTCATTTGATGCAAGAGTTTATTTCATTATTATTATTACACAATTTCATACTTTTAAACGTATCTGGCCATGCATCCCTTTGGAACCAAATCAAAGTAAACTGCACAATTAAGTAAACCAACGTACACTGAATAATACACTGTTTAACTCACAAGTGAGTGGTATCAGTTTCTACCCCAGGCACCACATACCTGAATATTCTATTGTGGCATTATGTTAATCGTATTATTTATTGCTATTATTATATGTTGCCTTACCATAAATGTAAGAGATTAAATATCTTTTCATGCCTTGAAAAATGGCCACAAGCACACATCTGTAAAGAAATACAGCTTCCTTTGAACACAAGATTTGAAATCATAGATACTGGAATACCAGATATGCCTCCTCCTCTCCCTATAGTCTACATGGATAAAGCAACAAGTGTTTTTAGAGTCAGGTTTACTATTAATCGTGTGATCAATAAAATGCAAAAAAAAAATATGATAAATGCCCATCGCAAGTTAGCTGAGCTCAAAGTGAGGCCTAATTACTCAATTTAAACAAAACCCCAGCTAACTTGTTATGATGTTACATGTTTGATTGGTTGATAAGAAAAATACCCCTACATCTATTAGTAGCACTGAACCTCAAAGCTGCAGGTTACCCTTTTCCCCTGAGGAATTATTTGAAGACGCAAGAAATTAAATGCGACTATTATTCTCATCATCACCAGACCAAGCACTCTTGTGTCACTTGATCTGCTTGCGTGACTAAAATATCACATTGCCTGTGCTCAATAGATTTTCTGTAGATATTCGTCAATAGATGTTCTGGGTTATATGAGTAAGAGTGTTAATCAAAGGGTGACCTGAATATTAACAGAGGGGCTTTGTCATTTCTTATTCGCCTTTCGGTGAAAAAGCTGAGTATCAGCAGGGGAAAGTGTTGCTTATAACTTCAGCGCATGCCACGTGCCACATATGTCTAATGCAACACACTGTATTTTTACATGTGCTCGTATTTATATTTAGCATAAAACCCCCCTCTGCTTTAACTGCTCAGCTGGTGACTCATTATGAGTGTTTGCAACGGTGCTAATTTATTTTTTGATCTAACCCACATATATTCTGGGTGTAGACAGGTCTCACTTTCCTCTCACATAAATACAGCATGCTGTATCAGCTCTCTCTAACTGGTTAGTTTAGTAACAGGCTCTATGTTTAGCGAGTAATTTAAGCATTACTCGCTAAATAGACCATGGAGAGGTGTGCAGTCCCATGTATAAGATATTGAAACTTTATACAACTGGAGCAGGTGTGATGTAATTGGATATCTGCTTAATTATTCCCATAGTCCATTGCTGTATAATATAGGACCACTACATGTTTTGAGAGTTTGACTTCAAATTACCACTTACAGTGAAAAATCTTACTTTTCTGTCATTTTCAGTATTATGTAACATCGCATCTGTCTCCACTCATACCTTTGCCAAGGTGTAGAACAAAGTTGCACTGCTATCCAGGCCACGAGTGAGGTCGTGTTTTCTCAATGCCTGGATGTGCTATGCTACAGTATTCTGCCACCCATTAAACTGTGACATGAGGGGAAATCAGGTTGATGGCTTTACAGGATGTCAGAGGAATTTCGGTCATGCTCAGTAAAGCTCAGAAAAAAAAAAAAGAGGAGAGCGGGGGAAAAGCAGTTGAGTGCCGTTTTTGATTTTGAATAATGTCTACATATGGCTGCTGTGTGTAAGTCATCGGTACGTCTTTTGATTGCTTTAACCCTTCCCAACTTTTGTAAGGACAGCAGATTTTAGTCGGTCTATCCAGATGGTGTTTGTGGAGGAAAATGTGTTTTCTCTCTGCACTGCGAGTGTTTTGATCATTTTCACATTGATATTACAGGGAGAGAACAAAAAAAAAAAAGCCTCTACTAATATCAATTACACCAGAAGGACTGGAGTCATTTTCTGCCTTTCTAACACCTTCAATTCTCCAAGGAATGCTGTAATACAAGTACTGAGCCATGCGTGTGAGGAGATTTGACCATGAAGGTGTTGGAATTCACCCTGGTGTTCGTGAAACCACTCTTGAATTTGTTTAGCTGTGTGTATGGGGGCTTTGCCATCTCTTAACATACTGAGGGAACAATGCATCACAAAGGTGCACCTGGTCCTGCAAAAAACGCTTCCTATTTCTTGGCGGTCACATCACATCAGACCTGATGCCTGGCATGAGATGGCTACAGATCCACCATGCTGGTTGGCATGCAGGGAAAGGGGTGAAAAGGACTTATCACAGCATATTACTTTCTTCCAGTATTGTGGGGTGCCAGATTCGTATGTCATTGTGTGCTAACCTTGGATATAGGCCTACAGTAAGTGATTTCCAAATGGCAGTACAGCTGTAAATATGATCAAAGTGGAGTTGATGCCATTATTTTGTTTGAAAATGTAAATTTCAGGCCATAGTTTTGAGTAACCATCCTTTTTAAATTTGCACCTGTGACTGAAGATGCTTGTACATGTTTGACCTCATGACGTCTTTCCTCTTGCCATATAAAATAATGTGGAGGTTCCGTGACTGCTGTGAATTGTATTGTGGACACACCTCACAGGTGTTTGGTTAAGTTGCTTTGAAAACTCACACATTCAGGTGCTGATTGTCAAACCTCTCGCTGACACACACTGGTAATTGGCATTCAACACGTGTCTGCCCTTTGTTGCTACCTTTTATAACTGTAATTTAGTTACTTCAAAGGTAACATCCTTTCCATGCGATGACTCTAGTTTTGTATCCTCCCATTATGAGGTCGTCACCTTGACAACACCAAAAACACAAGGTAAAAGTGAACATGTCGTCACCTAGGAACATCTCGGTTCGTCCCTGGGCCAGCTGGTTACACATATCACATGAACTTGAACTGCAATTGTACTTCTGCAGGGATGAGAAGTCCCCCCTCAAAATCTAGTCAGTGGTGTGTGAGGTTCAGTTCGTGATGGACAGATGTGGATGTGAACAAATGAACAGACGGAAATCCCCCCCCCCCCTGCCCCCGCATTTCACTTTGGGGACAAAACAGTGCAACAATGCAAAAATATGGGTCAGCAGAATCAGATGATGATGTCCCATGGCTCACAGTATTATAAGAGACCTTTATCTTGCTTTAGTCATATGAACTAACACAGCTGTTTGGAACAGTTAGTGCTGTCAAGAGGGGAGATAGGACACAAACCCAAACTCCACACCCAGCATTGCTACCTAAAGTCAAATTTAATTTTCGCTTAAATTCACTTGAATTAGGCCAATAGAAGACACTGACCATCTGTTGTTAAGCTCTAACAATTTGAAAAGCAAACAAATAACTGCTAGCAAGCACTTTGAGTGGCAAACATGTCCGCAGCTCTATGCCAAAGAACTGTGTGGTGCAAAGGCCTGGTTTGGCAACCCGCACAGCCTCCAACAACTGTTTTCACACAATGTGAATTCACATGTCCGTTTGCTTAGATCCCTGGGAGTTTATTGCTGTTATTTGGGGTTTTGAACATGTCAGTTAGATGTAATGAATATGATGTTTGTATTTTTTATTTCTATTTTTTTTACCCATTTTATTGTTTGTTTGTTGTGGTCACAAATTGCTGGGGTGGACATATTTGGTATGTTTCCATGCACTGAAGAATACATGAGGCTGTCATCTTCCCTTGATGTTGTTTTTTGGAAAGTATAAGCTTGTCAAACAAATATATAGCCTTTTCATATTCACTCTGGCATTGTGTAATTTTCTGGTGTGTTGCTGCACTGGGCATTCACGTCAATGCGACAGGATGAACAAATTGACTATGTGCGGGCATTTCATTCAGTTTTAGTTTTCCAGAACAGTGGATGTTGGCTGATGTGAAGCATCAGATGCTTGTCATATACATGGTGTCATAGCTTTCGGAATAAACAACATTTCCAGTTGCCTCTTGTTATTATGTTGGATTCAATCATATTTACAAAAAATTGTAATTAGTAACTTTTTAAAAATGAGAACATGGCATCCGTTCTGTTGACTTAAAGCAAAAAACTCCCCAGGTTTGAGACTAACCAAGTCTGTCTGTTGCCTTTCTCTGTATTTTTGTAGAGTTTGCATGTTCTCCCTGTGTTTGTGTGAGTTTCCTGTGGGAGCAGATATATGGGTCAGATGAATGGGAAACTCTAAACTGTTCACAGGTGTGAATGTGGCTGTAGCTGTGATTGTCTGCCTGTGTTACTCACGGCGTTACTCCAGTGTTTCCCTGCCTCTCAGGGCATTCTGGGATAGGCTCCAGGCCACTACAACCTTTAACAAAATGTGCAGGTATAAAAAGAAATGGATGAATAACATTTTTTAACAACATATAAGATGAGATAGATGGATAAGCAGAGTGTGTTAAATACAATAAATCTACATTACAACTGTTGCAAAGGAGCAGCAACTATATTTTCAAAGGAAGGTTTGCAGATTTATCCCCCAGTATCAGTAAACAAAGGAGGGGGGAAAAAAGCAGGCAGATGAAGAGTTTAAGGTTCAGGGATCAGATATTCACCTGTACCAGCTCTCTGCTTGGCAGTTTGGATAAACAGTGGAGGACTCAGTCTGACCTCACTGTCAAACAGACTGATATGAATCACGTGAGCACTTCCAGCCTACTCTGTCGACACCACCCCAAACACATCTCATTACCTCTTATGTTTTCAGAGTTAAAGCTTTCCTATGTTTCTCCATTCAAACACCGGTGTTATGATTTTTTTTCCAAATTTTACAACTAAATAATACTATACCACAGCATGCACAATTGTCAAATGATTCTCTGCTACTTGCCACAGAAAATGCTACTTACATTTGCATTCACATTTATGTTTGTGAAATACATATGCAAAACTAAAGCGCAAACAGACCAGTTAAAACAAAAATCTCACCATAGATGTGCTAATTACAGTTGTGGGCTTGTTGGCTGGTGTGACAGAGTGGGCCACAGTGGCCCTGTGAACCAGTCCTGCAGCTGTCACACACATCACACACATGCAGACTTCACTTTTCTCCTCCTCGTTCCCCACTGATGTGGCCCAGTCAGCCCAGAGACAAATGGGCCCAGACATGGAAGACATTAAGACTAGCTAAAAACAACATGCTAAGTACAGACTTGCTCTCCCGCAATGCAAACACAAAGTGTTCACTCTGCTGCAGTTATACACATTTTGACATGGACAGCAGGGGAGACAGTTTTCTTTATAGTTATCTAAATGCTTGTTTAAGGAAAAGTCTAAGATGTAGAGACAATTTGTGGCTTCAAGTAGCTGTGTTAACATTAAGATGAAAAGGGGGGAAAAAAACCCCAAATTATCCAGGTCAAGGGTTAACCATTGATATATGGTAGGGCATTCAATGCACACTATGTGAGTAATAAAGCTTTAATAAGGTACATGGGCTGCAATATTCCTGTTGATTGCATTTAGACCACATGAAAAGAGGAGACATATGGAAGCTAGCCTTCCAGAATAAGTTTCTCAATCTCAAACCCAGCAGTCTGAGGAATGCCACTGACCCTTCTCCAGTTTCTCCGGTCTGTGACCTTTGTAAATACGGCTATTCTTAACACCTGAATTGTTTCTAAATCTGAGAGTGCAGTGGGTTGACATGATGTTGCACTTAGGTGGCTGTGGAACACATTGAGCCAGTTATCTGGTGTTCATCATATCAAAAAGCAAAACTGTAGAACTACAATCCTGACAGTCTCTGGATTTAACATTTGATGAGATTTCTCCTGAGGCAATGTTGGGGTAGTATCAATCACAGCTTTTACGATCAATCAATCCTTTACAGTGTGGAGAATAAGTTGAATAAGTTGTGCGGGGACAAAAGCTTTGCTGACATGATTGGTAACAAGTGACTTACTGTTGCATTGGGCTTAGAGGGGGGGCTTCCCCCTGTGGATCCTCAAACATAGTGTATTTTCTTAAGGGAGACAATTAGCTCTTGATGAGGAAGCCTGCCTCTAGGAGCTGTTGATATCAGGGAGTCAAAGGTCACTATTTGAAGCGGAAAAGCCATGGCGTGGACCTGCTCGTCCAGTGGGAAAACATTACTAGCTTTTTTCTTATTTATGTGCTGAGCTTCTTTGGATTGGTACCAGATGCTGATAGTTCATTAATTGTTAATACTTTGGTGACACATTAGCAAAGCAAGAGGATAATTTTGGCCGTTTTCATTCATTGTTATTTTTCAACATATATGCAGAGAATATGTCAGAATTCAGAGATGATGCCTGACCTTTTTGTCATTGTACTAAAAGCCATAATTAAAGTCATATATTTCAGTTTCAGTGGAAGTCTATCTGCTTGTACCACTGTAAGTTGTGCTGTAAGTAGGGGTTTGTGGTTAAGAGTATTGACTTTTATGAGGGCTTGAGACAACAATTAGTTAATCAATGGATTTTTATTATTTATAGTTTATTTTTGCCTGATATATCTTAGAGTAAAATTCTGCAATGCTTTCATGTACAAAATGTTAAACTGTGTTGCTCTAGGGATGGCAAAGTTGGTCGGGCCACCACTTTGGTCCAGATTGAAATATCTCATTTAATGGATTCCCATAGAGGGAACATGGTCATGGTGCCTAGATGATAAATCTTACCGACTTAATTGATCCCCTGACTTTTCCTTTAACACCACCATGAGGCTGATATTTGCCATGAAATTTGCCACAAATGTTTACGTTACTCAGAGGATGAATCCTAATGACTTTGGCGATCTCAAGGCTTTTCTTGTAGCTCCGCCATGAGGATGATATACAGTATATTGTGGTTTTGAGGGAAATTTCTCAACAACTGTTGGATGTGTTGCCATCAAAATTTGGTTCAGACATTGATGTCTCCCAACCCTCAGGATGAATTGTTCTATCTTTGGTGATCGTCATTACCACAATTATCATCGGTTCGAATTTTTCTAATACTTTTGTTTAGCAATCATTAGCAGATGTCAGCATGCCAACACGCTGAACCGGTGAACACGATAAGCATTATGCCTTTAAATATCAGCACATTAAGATTGCTGTTGAGATCATGTTAGCATGCTGACATTAACATGTGGGTGAAAGCATCACTGTGCTGAAGTAAAGCCTTACAGAGCAGCTAGCTTGGCTGCAGACTTTACTGTCTGTTTTTCAGGAACATTCTCTGGTACACAGGAAGTGATCAGCTTTACAACACTGCACTTTGTGTTGAATAAACAGAAGAAAAGACTGGATAGTTAACATAACCAACAAAGGACAAAGAAAAGACCAGGAGCTTACTGTAGAAGTCAAAACAAAGATGCTGCAGTCCTGCATGCCGACACTGTTTAAACACAAAATAATTTCTTGGAAGTGCAGCACAAACACCAGAGCAATGACTGCTGGCTACCAACAATGCCATCAGATTAAAAATAGCACCGTCTTCCAAATCACCGCTTTAACTACAGCTGCCACTGAGACCTGAAATTTCTCTTTCATTTTAAATTTAGCTAGTCTACAACTTCTGTTGGCTGGCAGTTATACCTAGTAGTATATACCTAGTAGTAGTATATTCTAGTATAGCTGTCACACCTCCCCTCTGTCCAATCATGGAAGATTTAAAAAGGCAATAATAGAAAACAAAAAAACCCAAGTCATCCCACCCCGTGATCAAACATATCAACAACAGTCCACTTGAAGAAAACCAAATGAAATGGTACAGCCATTACCCTGACACTGTAAACAAACATGTCTGTTTCCCCCTCTGGATGCCATTAGGAATGTTTCAATGTTTGTTTTAGTCATTGGGCAAAATATGTACTTTCTTCCTCTTCATACTTGAATAGTATGCAAATCATAGCATTCATGCACAAGCCGCCATTGTTCTCAGTCCAAACACAGCTTGTGTTTTTAAGTCTGTAATTGTGTGGTATATTCTGCCCTGCTTATCTAACCTCCCCTCTTTCTAATCATGTAATATTTAGAATATATAGAGGTTACGTTGTCCGCTGGTTAAATCCCGTGGCTTTTACAGAGAGCGCAAATGCCGCTTTGAGGCCTTTATGGAATCCAGCTGGCTTGGTCCAACATTTCCAAAGTTCCACATTTATCTGAACCAGATCAGAGCCAAGCACCGTCCAGTCAGACACTTATATACTTTTGTACAGATTAAACACTGGGATCATAACATTGCTGCTGATATTAGTCTTACATACAACTCTCTCTAAATCTCATGAACTGTGAAATCATCATTCATCGAAATCAGTGAAATTACACCATTCATTAAGCGTTAGATACAGCAGCTGGTGAATGTGAAACTGTACTACTACTACCCCACACACACGCACACACACACACACACACACACACACACACACACACACACAGTACCTCCACCTATGGTAAAGTGCTTTAACTCTCCAACACCCCTTAGCAGGTGTGGCAAAATTTTACAAGAATCATGCTCTGCAGTAACTCCTGTTCATCATCCTCACAAAATAGCACTTTCTGAATGTGGGTCAAATCTATTTTCAGAACTGCTATTCCTGTAAAAATAAAAAATAATAGATGTGCGTTCCGTTTGCACACGACACACTCAGACTTAGAGACATTTAAGGTTTCAAAACTTTATTGCACTTATCTGTGGTCCAACTTCACTACGCATAAAAAATTGTAGCTGGATAACACATAACATATTAAAGAAAGCATGGGTTGTCAAGGGCACCCAGTTACATACATGTAACTCCACTATGAAATGCAGTGTACAGCGTAGATGTGTTAATGAGAGCACCTTTTCTGTCAAGTTCCTCCTGTCTTCTGCAGCAGCGCTCCGGAGCTTTGTGCTGTGATTGAGCCTAACCACTACCAGGTGTGCTTGAAAAGGTTTTTGGTGAAACTGGCACAGGGTCAAGACAGGGTGGAAGTAGAAGGAGGGTGGGGGGGGTTGCGCACCAGAGGAATGGAGTTGCTTAATGTGAAAACATCAAACGGCCCAAGTCTGGCACAAGAGTGTTAGGCTAAGGTGTCTGAACTTGTTACGGTGTGATCGTGCAGGGCTGTTGCCTGTTGAAACCTTGTCTCACGCAGACCCCCCCCCCCCAAAAAAAGTAATAATAATAATAATAATAATAATAAAAAATGGAGCATTTTTTTGATGGGGATGTCATAAATATTATTTTCAAGAATTGGCTCTTAAATTTGGCTCGTTTTTATGGGTCAATCAAGATAAAAGACAAATGAAGTGAATTCTAAGATCTACAATCCATCATATTCTCTGTACAAAAAGAAAACAACCTTTTTCCCAACTATGAATTTGTCTGTTTTGAAAGGCATCAGGACTACACCCTGCAGTCCACTCACAGCCTCATGCAAACTGAATTGAAAAGGTATGTGTGGTCATGCACCGTGTAGGAAAGCCTAAACCTTTTTGTCTGTTCTTTGAGCCAGGTTATTTTTTTGTTAAACAACTGTTGTTCAGTGAATTTGTTCTGGGAATAATCATGTCTATATGTACAACAATGCAGCTGGTTTGGGAAAATAAAAAATAGAATACTTATTATCTCAAACAGTAACTTATACATAGTTGTCAGCAACATCCTTCCCTTGACTTTGGCTCTTCAAGAGTTGCAATAGTAAACTATATTATCTATGAATATATATATAACAATACATTTCCAAAAAGTAAAATTCACTAGGAATAATCCACCAATTGCAGGACTTATATTAGACATTATATTTAATTTGGATGATAAAACTAATGGTTAAAGACACATTCAAAATGCAGCCTATAAAATATTTATGTACTGCAACTTTTTGTAATTTGCATATCTGTCAACACACACATGCAGAACGCTGAATCTGTGATAAGCCAACCTTAAGACATTCAGTATTTTGGGCTCTACTGTTCGGGGGGTGGGGGGAATTTGAAATACCAGAACCACAGTGTCGTTGCATTGGCTTTATTTTTCAAATGTATGTCTTCATAGATGTCGATGCAGCCATGCAGAAAGCATACCCCCTGCTGTGCAGAGAGCAAGGTCCTTCTCCCTTTTCTTCTCCGGCTTTATTACACCGGCCTCCCGTCTTGTCTGAATAGTTAAACCTGTTAACTCATGCACAGTAAAGCTTGGGGGGGAAAAAATACCAGACAGAGACCTCTAGGGGTTAGCTTGGTAAAGACACAGACTCTGCACAGATGAGTCATGAACTATAACCAAGGTATCACAAAGTTGCTGACTTTAGAGGGAAGAATACATTTCAGACATTTCAGCATCTCTGCTGTGGTTTTCATCGAGTTCGCTTTTATTTTATTCACTGTAACATGTTCAGTTCCCAGTCCCATATGTCAGTACTTTTCCTCTTAAAGACTGCCAGGAATCTCTTATCTTTGTCATTCTTGGAGACACACAAACACCCACTTTTCACATGAAAACACACACACACACACACACATACACACACACACACACACACACACACGGTTACATGAGTAAAGGTCCAGTTTTTGAAAGATCATAATGACTTGATGCCACACAATAATAACATAATAAAAGGTGTCGGTAGCGTGAGCAAGGTTGTTTTAGCCATTAGTGTTGAAATCTAGTGCATCATTAGATGGGAAATTAAGAGTGGCTCCAGCTAAACCACTCATTTTGTGTCTTGTCATGTTTGGCATTGTCACAATCATACACTTAGTAGCAGATTAAATTAATCTGGAGTTAATCTTTAAATGAACACTTAATGCAGTAACAAGATGTGCCATATATCCACCGCATCCCTTTGCTACAATATAAATGTTAGGGAGACTCTCATAACACTTTACATGTGGTTCCTCCATAAATAATGTGAGTGTCACTGGGCTCTGCACACCTCTTGTCATCCTCATACCACAAATATTTTTTCACTACTTCAAGGTATGTTTTGTTGACATTGGTTTTTATAGCTGTGGATCATAATAGCTTTGGATAATAATCTTATCTCTCCTCCTGTATCGCTCCTTTTTTTTTTTTCCATTGCATGCTCTGTGATATGATGGCTGGCTTTGGCTAAATAAGGTAAGAGAACACTTTACATTCTTTCTTGCCAAAAGACGGCTGATCCTCTGTAGTGCTGCGAGCCAGAACGCCGTTTTATCCTATCAGAAATTGAGGGTGCTTTGGGTGTGCCAGCCAATCCCTCTCCACCTTGACACTGTCATGCTACAGGGATGCATGACTGGCTGCTAATGGTGGTTTTCAAAAATCTCTTAGTGTGATTTATATTCCTAGGGCATGTTTGCTGAAAGCCAGGTATGTCTCTCTTCAAAGTAGGCAGCAATTGCTGGTAAAGCACACCTTCTCCCATCTCCATTTTCATCCAGGCAGTCGTTTTCCCCTTTGTTTTGCATTGAGGATATGGGCCTTGTTGAATTTTCCAAGCATGCATATTTTTCAAAATAGTCATTCTCGGAAGTCATCGGTTAGGTTGTCAAACTGAGAAACTGTTAAATAAAACACAAGAACTCGGTCTCTTGTTTTAAATGTAGCTATGATCTGCCATAGCAGATGGTTTCTCTGTTCTTTTTCACTTCAGCTTTTCCCTTCATAAACAAGAGAAATGAGATTTGCTAACTGCAGAAAATGTGTCCTAAATATTCTGTGACTAAGTGAATTTAGGAAACTCTTGCTTTTAGAGACATTTACTCTAAACTGTTTTTCATCAACATTACTACAAACTGAACCCAGCAGTGCAGGTCATGGTTAGATTAGCTCATTAAGGGCCATGCGCTGTAGAAAGGCCTTAAGTTTCCTCCACTCCAGTTGAACAGAACTTTTTTGGAAAATGCGGTAGGATACCCTCTTATGTGACAGATGAACGATGAGCGAGAGGCCCAGTGTGTTGCTGAAAAATGTAGACAAGGAGCCTACTGCAAAATACTGGACCGTCTCTTGTTGATTTTCCCTGGGTAACAAGAGAGGGCACTCATATCTATCAAAGGGGTATTATTGCATTTTATCTCACATTTGTGGAGTCGCCCTGTATCTCCTTTCATCATAATATGGATTAATGTCTGCCGTGCGTGTGTGTGCATGTGTGTGTGCGTGTGTGTGTGTGTGTGTGTGTGTGTGTGTGTGTGTGTGTGTGTGTGTGTGTGTGTGTGTGTGTGTGTGAGAGAGAGAGAGAGAGTTTGATGGATTTGAGCTGCAGTTACCTTTCCTCTCCGAGACTGGCCCGCTGTGGTACAGTCATCCAAGGTACTGTATCACCGTATTTATTCAGACCAGTCCAAATATGTCATGAGGTGCTATGAGGCCCTGTGACACTGGAGAATAATGATCGTTGACCCTCCCCAACAAGGTGACAGGGAGGATGGCATGCTTGAATATTTGAGATATCGCACCACTTTTTTTTTTTTTAGCACTGTAGAACAAAGAGAAAGCAGCCACATGTTCTGGGATTCGGACCTGATGGTGTAAATGCTTTATATTGTAGAGTCAAATAACTGCAGCAAACTGTAAAACAATTCACATTTTTATTTAATGCCAAGAGTACATATTGAGCAACAGTGCTTGAACACCAGTTTGTAAAAGACAGCCAGCAAAGAGAGGTTTAATCTAGAAAAAAAAGACAAACAAGAAAAGAAAAAATAACATTTATTTTGCCAATAGCCTATCATTGACCTTACTTATTTGGCTTGATAAGCAAATATTTAATCCATCATGGGTTAACATGGGTGTGAAACTTCATGAGGAATAAAACAGTGAACACATCAGTCATTTGGCATTGTTAAGTGGGATTTCGAAGAGAAAGCAGTCAGTCATGTTGATTGTGAATTTGTTCCAGTTGGGCAAACATGTTGGCCCCAGAGGACAAAACAGGTCTTTGAGTCCTTTGACTGTCTGTGCCAAGCATGGATTATATTCATTTCAATGACACCTCAGAATAAAGAAGTGTCTATCCAAACAAAACACCTCCTCAACAACAGAGATAATTCAACAATTCAGGGTGAAAGTGTCTCCTCTCGTCCATAAGAAACGCCCTGTTTTAGTGCATTTGACTCTAATTACATCTCATATTTAATAGTGACAGTTTCAAACCTAAGTCGGCACCCTAAGCACATATCACGCCTCTAAAATTACAGTTACCATTGTATCTTGCCTCTTTTGGATGTCAATAAAAGTGCTGACTTGACCCTTCGCCAAGCTCTGCTGCCTGTCAACAGCCAGATCACACCTCACGGCCACCTTGGCATAGCAAAGCCATTGCGAAGGTGCAACAATCTGACATGACAGGCCAGTCATGTGAGGCCAGGACAAGTTGTGGTAACTGATGTTTATGATCACACATCACCGTGGAGTAGCATTTGTGTCCCATTTTATGTCCACCCACACCTACTAAAGCTGGACAGCATTTTGATAAAATTCCTTCCTCATTGCACGTCCTCCCCTGGATTCATTAGAAATCATTTCACTGTGAAGACTTTGAAGGCCAGATCCAAAAGGGAAAGATTACACACACTGTAAAAACAAACTCATGCGCTAGCTTGTTTGATGATTGTACTGTAGGTAACGTCTGTGCCAGTCTGATTGTGGATCTGGATCAAAGATAATGGCATTTACCTCTCACAGCCAAGAAATGAGTAGTGTTTGGAGATATTACGCATTATGTGAGAGAACTAGAGCTTGGTCTTTCTGTTGTTTCTGTCCACTTCTGTCTGCTTCATTTAGAGTCTGTGTTTTCCTCAGACATACTTTAATTCTGGAGAACTTTGGAGCCCTTACAGGTGCTGTTTTCAGTCCAGGTTTTATTTTGTTCAGTAGCCAGTCAAATAAGCTTCCATATGCTTTCAAATACAGCCAATACTGCTTGTTCCCTTTGTGAGATTTGGGTCATATGCCTAGTGCAACACATTTTCTCTCCTGTCAGGCATTCATACGCTCCTTTTAATTGCTGCCATGTCAAAAAGGGTTTATCTCCAAAAGGTCAATTTTTCATTGACTAAAAAAAAAAAAACAAACTCTCAGCTTTGTGACAGTGTCCAATGAGTTGGGCTAAAGAGGTAAAAGAGGCGTGTCAAGACATAGAGAAAAACTTTATCATTCAGTTTTTTTGAAAAATTTTAAATCCCCAAATTTGTAAATACACAGTTTTGACTGGACAGTGAGGATTTGTCCAATGTAAAGATCAGATTCTTCTCTCGTCCCTGTCAAATGTGTTTTTAAGTGCCAGTCTGACTGATGGAAGTAATTACCCAGGGTCATTATGGGTTGAGAGCAACACTGATGACAGGGGGCTGCTCTTATTAGACATGATGTCAGGTTCACTCAATTGTGTCCTTACCCAAGCCACTGACAGACAGGTGTCAAAGGTGACGCTCTTCTTCACTGAGAAGACAAGAGGAAACACATTTTGCACTGGAAGAACTGTCAGAAAACAAACCAAAAAAATAAAAGACCGCAATTGGTCCCACTTTTGCACCAACAAGGTGTTTTGCCAGAAAGACTGTGTGAGATGGAAGAAGTTTTTTTTTTTTTGTTTTTTTTTCTCCATCTCTTTTCCATTAAGTACAGTCACAGAGTGGCTAGTATGGAAATGAGACGGTGTACTGTCACAGCTGTGTGTGGGTCCACATTGGTCTGCTTCCTATTCCAAGAGCTGAGTCTGAAATAGATGTGGTCTCAGCACAACTGTGTTTATTGGACAGAGTTTGCAGTGGTGCATTTCCCCACGTGTCAGGTTGTTGAGAATAGGAGGGAGCAGAGAAAGTCAGAGGCAGAGAGACAGCCAAGAGGAGTGAGAGAGGGGAGTGAAGTAGGTTAGGGGAGAGTCATTGAGGTCATTGTTGAGAATATTTTCCAAGGCGACTTTAGGAAGAAAAGAACCATTAAAAATTCTCATTTAATTGCTGTACATGAAATGAAACATTTTTGATTTTAAGGATCATAAAAGTCTAAATTGAGAGAAGCACTTGGCTTTGTGGACCTGTCTTTTATGGATAGAAAGATTAATAAAAAAAAAAAATAGAACTACAGCATATGTGCACATACGTGATAGTTGGGGAATATAGGGACCCAGATTTTAAATCGTACTCTTTAAGCATCTGGTCCTGCATCTATATGCACATGGCTGGCTTTTACTGCGGTAAGAAAAGCTGTTGGGCTGCGGCAGCTGCCAAGCAACACATGGGGAACAGCCTTGACCCAACCTCCATCCAACTCCGAGTCAAAGTTTTATACACAGAGATTATTAGATGAGCATTGACCCACAGAGTCACAGAAATAACACTAATAACCAGCTTCACCTCATGTCAGCAGTTTGTGTAATTTTATAACCCTATCATAGTACACGGCGACTCGAATGCCTTATAGCCGTTTTTGTCGCCACCCCAACCAGACCCACTTCAATTGTTGATCCCCTTGTTTATATCTGTGTCAGGCCTTTGTCTGGTCTGCTGAATGAGTACATGGCTTTACTCTGCTCTCCGCTCCACTACGTATCTGTGTCAGTGGTGGCGAGTGTGGGGAAACCCTGCTGAGGAGGTGAAAGGGGGGATTGGTTTGCTACAAAGAAGCAGAGGGAAGAAAAAAAGGGGGGGTATTTACTGGTGGGGAGGGGAGCGGGGTGGTATAGTGAGGGTCACCCCCACCTGGTAGCTAAGGAATGACTCATTAGACAGGCAGGCACTAATGAAAGATTTGTCTGTCCTCACATTGGCCTTGCTGTCATGACTCTCTCCTCATCTGGAATTCTGCAGATTCCACCCTCACTTTCCTCTACTGTTTCTCTTTGACAGCATTAGATAGTATCTTGATGGCTGGTTAACGTACAGTTTATTGAAGAAACTTACCAGGGGATGATTAGCCTGCCCTTTAAGTGCCCTGCGGAACACGTTCAGTCTCTCAGGAGTAATAAAAGGGGAGTATGAGGCTAAACAGTAAGACTGTGCTCCAAAATACTTACGACAAATGCCACTGCCGTCTTCCAGGAGAATTATTGTGACTGACAAAAACATAAACTTTCACTCAATGTGTAGCGTAAACACATCAATAAACACAATAGTCCAACCGGTTTCCATCGAGGGACAAAGAGTGCCGTTGAGCTCCGTGCGCCGGGTTTTGTGTTTATTGGAACTCGGTATGCCTCGGTATCAAATGTCTCTGCCAGGATAGAGTGTCGCGAGCCAGAAACCTGATCTCCTCACTGCTCCCGCGAGACACGATGTGTAGAGGAAGTCCATGTACAACATCCGTGAAGGAAATCAAATCAGAATGAATTAGTGTGGTTTATTTTGCATGTTCCCAACACCGTCATCAACATAGGACATGAAAATACATTGTCCAGACATTCTTCAGTGTTAACCTTGCAAGATCTTTTGTGAAAGCTCAAAGGCAGCACACGTGACTTCAAGTTTGAACAGTCCTGTGCTGCATGTTAACTCTTTTCTCATTGCTAGATTAAGCACAGATTTATTATCTACTTTAGTGATTTTGTTCCTGTCCCATGCCTTAGCTGTGTGTCTGCTTAGAGACTTTCGCGCCCTGTGGGTCCATGCAGGCCTTCCTGTGCGGCTTGCTCCCAACGACAGAGGCTTCTTCAGTCTGTGTGGGCCCGACTCAGTTTTCTCTAATCTAAACCATCATCTCCATATGTCTTCCATCACAACTTCCAAAGCATTTGAATAAACTCCAGGCAACAGGAACAAATTAATTAATGTCTTTATTCCTCTGTGCACTTTGTAAACTGCCTGTGTGTGAGTGTGTGCAAATTCTTGCATGTACACCCACTCACATTTTCCATGTAATTGTCTTGATCCACTGTTCAGTTGCACTCAAAACCCAAACACGTTGAAAGTGATCTCATTCTTACCTGCATTCCCGCTTAATGATTTCCACCTGAGTGCTATAATCTGCTTTTATTGACCCATCATTCACCTCATGTTTTCGTTCAGGGAGAAGGGGATAAAAAGAGCAGAAGAAAGCCCAGTCCACAAAGTAGCATGTTACAAGCCGATGCACATGTTGGGAGGTCTTCCACCTTAATTACTTGTGTTTTCTCTTCATAAATGTTGGAACAGGAGGTTTCCCTTACAGAGCGAGAAGGGAGAAAGGGGGGAAAAAATGAGAAGGAAGCACTGCTGATGTTGTTGTGCTGCTGTTTTCGTGACTGCAGAAGGCCATTACGCATACTGTAAACTCAAGCGTTTCTCATGAAAATACCAGGGGACGAAAATGAAAAGATGGGTCCCTTTATCCTTACACATGGCAGGCAGTGATGTGGCAATGCTGACACACATGAGACTGTGCTCTCCCAGATGGCTTACAGTTTGCCTGACCTCAGTCTGACCACCGTCACCTCTCACAGAGTCTGTGGCCTTCACTGACCAGTGTAGCAGGCTCCGGCCTCTCTGGGACAGGGCTAAATGCAGACATGGGCAGGGCACTGGCTCAGAGTCCAGCTTTATCCAGACCAGAACTGACCTTTTATTTCTGCAAGGCTGCGCGTAAACACCGTCCATCTCCTGCCATTTGATTAATGTAGATTGTAGCTTATTAGTTGGTTGTCTTTACCAGAATTCCTGATGCTATTCAATCTTGACAATCAAGTCACTGATCAAAGCAGCTCCAGGCGTACAGGCAGACAACTGAAGTTGCACTACCACGTGTGACAAATCCTACTTACTGCAACATGCATGCAGTACTGTATACCCTTGGCAGTCTATTTAAGCTGACAATGCCCTGCTTGCAAATACTGCGAGGACACTGCTGCTTATGTCACTCCTGCAGCTCCTTTTGGTTTCATATGTTTTCTCCAGGTTGGAAATAGTGGTCACTCCCCGTTCTACTCCGTGCTGCGCTTCAACCATGCTTGTGGGAGCGAGAAGGTCAGAGGAAAGGGGGTTATCGGTGGTATCTTTGCCGAAATAAAGCTTATAGTCTAGGCAGATCATATGATTGGATATTGTAACACATGTTAGTATTTATCTTCCCTTTGTCCTTTAAAGACACTGTCAGACTCTGTGTTTCTATATTTTACTCATGTTAGTTTGCTGGTTGCAACAGTAACACAGCACATGTAAGATTGGCGAAGTGGTTGACAACAGACTGATGACTTCGAGTACTGATGACCTACTGTAGTTTAAAATCAGTTTGCTGCTGTTGTGGGTGTGACAGATAGTGATGAGAAAAGATGCAGCACAGGCAGAGCAGAGTCAGATGTAAGCCTTTTAAGTCACATGTGTTATTCAGCTTTTTTTCTGAATCATTTCTTGCCGTTTGCTCCCAGCCTCGTAGCAAATGTTCCATAGTCTCGTACGTACTGTTTTTCTTCTCAACCTCGGCATCTCTGCGTCCCACGTTAAGGCTGTTGACTTGATTGTGAATTGTGAAAAAGTCTTATGTACAATCACCAACGCGATGCTAGGGGCTCCTCCTACTCAGCTTCTTGTCTGACAGCTCCATTCCTGAAAGCAAACACAGTTTAATTTACAACATTGTGTGCGGGGCTTGTCCTGCCCAGTGGGGTCTTTGTGGGTTTCCTGGCTGTGCTTTGGATGTGGTTTATGTGCTCCGCCTGCTGCGTGAAGCATGAGCAGCGGTAGTCATCCCTTTCATTTTATGGCACTTTCTGGAAATAAAGGCATGCGAACAGATGAGCGACTGAGCATTTCGGGCGTGTTTGTAGATGGAAAATGAGCAGGGTTTTATCGGCTTAATTGGCAAACAAATTTTGATTGTTCGTCAGCTGTCCGGCAGTGAGCAGTGGGGACTGGTCTCAGGTTGAGATTAGCATGTGGAGATAAATAAAAAGTGACCCATGACTCGTACAAGACGGCATTACTGGAATGTGCTGGCACTAACATGGAGAATCAGAAGGTGTCTGAAGCAGCACAACACAGACTTGCTTTTAAAAGTTGTCTTCTCAGCAGTAGCCCAACCATCCATGAAGTCCTGTCATGTCTGAATGTTTCAGGCCCCACAGCAGGTTTTTCTTCACTCTCTTTTATTCCGGGTATTAGAGCACATTCCTGATGATTAAAGAAATTCCACTACTACTTTTTATGATTGTTATAATTATGAGACCTTTACATCCCTGTGGCTGTTCCAGCTGAGAGACCGTGACTGTGTATTGCAATTTAAGGGGAGAAAACAGCTGCTCTCTACAGTGCATCAATGTGAGGCATCAAAGAGACACTTTCACTCTGTTGAGTCATTCCACTGTCTGGTACTTGTCAGTAAAAGCCTAAGGTGAATGTGAAGATGATGGGGGGGGGGGCTGCTCGTCCTTAGATGCACTCATGCATTCTTTTAATTTTAAGGTCTTGTTTTGTGGTATTGGCAACACCATTGCATGGCTCTATTGATATTAAAAAGGTATATTGAATTAATCTGAAATTCAGCCTGTGGAAAGTAACTTGGCTGCTGCAACTGGTTTGTTTTGTTATTGAAGCTGTATTATGGTCCAGTGAGAACAGAGAGGTGAATCTCAAATGCCCAGAATGTTTCGCAGTGCTCAAACTATGTGTTATCCGTCATAACTTATTTTGTTCTTCTAGTCGTAGGTTTGCCTGGGCTCAATATCAAATCCATGACAAATGTAGCAAACTATTGAGTTTGAAGTTTCAGGTGGTTTTTAGAGTTTTAGGTGAACACGACTTTGAGAATTGGGGTTCACAACCATCTCCTCAATAAATGAGTGCCTGGGTTATTTTCCTAAAGAGGGAAATGCAGAAGCTCCATACTTTTGGGCGCATATCTGTGCCAAATGGTATGGAACTAATCTCCACTGAGCTATTTCTCATTAGAGATGGGCCTCTGGGAGGTGCATCGGTGTGTGGACCAGGGACAGGGACATGGAAGGAACTGTCTGTTCCTGCAGATGGACTTCATTTAGTGTTGGGAAAGAATAACTTTCTGACAGTTGTTTTATTGCAGTCCAAACTACAAGGCTAAGTAGAGGAGTACAAGCCTCTTTGTACCAATGTCAGTGGAACTCTGCTCAAAAGAATTTCCCTGCCATGCTGTTACTGATTGACACACACATGCACACAAACCCAAATTAAAACATGCTCCTGAGATTAATTCAAACCCAATGGCAGCCCAAGTGCTGATGCATCACTGTCGCAGTGCTGTGCTGTGAGCTGGGCAGAACCATCACTAGTTGTTAAGCGGCGCTGGGTGTAATTTATCTGTTGACTGATTAACATCCAGAGTCCATGAGGAAGGGCAGTTAAGACTTTGAGAAGAAAAAGCGCACATTGATTCTAGGCTTGGGCTGAAGTAGCACCACAAATCAAGTTTGCTTTGTATGGTGAAGGTGTGATGAGTAACCCAGGGTATCCCCCATCTGCGTTTCCGCTCGAGTGATCAGAGAGCTTGTCTGTTTAGAGATCCCTAATCTACACTCTGAGTCATCATCCTGAACTACAGAGCAATGGATATGGCCCTACCTTGACCTGCAGAGGAGGGCGCAGTGCGGAAAAAGCTTTGTTTCCCCCTGTACCTGAGCCCTCAGCCCTCAGCCCTCACAGATACATACAAAATGATAGAACAATCACAAAGTGTAAAAGTTTATGGTGTTTTTAGTTGTTGTTGTTGTTTTTTCCAGTTAGAGTAAGAAGGTGCTTTGCCACGCACAATGATTACGATAAAAATGGAATCAGAAGGGCAAAAAGGAGTTTGGAAAAGAAAAGAAAAATGTGTCCGTTTTGGGGAGAGATTTAAAAGATGATGCCGACTTTAGCGACCTTGATTTGCTCAGGCTGGGAGTTCCACAGCAGGGGGCCCGAACCAACAAGGCCCAGTCACAGCTCCTTCCTGTTATTTATAAAGACATAAATCACCAACATCGCACAGCTTCGCTTCCTAATACCTCTGGACTTGTAGAGATTTATTCTTTGTGGATGTGGTTGCCAGTGACTCGCCAGGACCCTTCCATAAAAGACCAATACTCATCTACTCATCAGGTGTCTGAGCCATGTACGGCACTGAACACACAAAACATTGAAAACTCTGCCTCACTCTTACCAAATACCGCCAGAGAAATAAATTAGAGACAAGACATCCTCTAAAGATAAGGAACTCTGCTGGAGCTGGATTGTGAGGTGTTTGATTTCAGCATTTTAACCACATATGGCTGAGTCCCAGACTGTCTGCAATACAGATGCATCTCCAGTGTCTTGTCTGTCTGTACTAGAGTGGATTTACACCAATAATACGAAGTGTGTAGAGTTACACTGCTGTGATTGACTTTTCCCAACAATGACATGTCCTGGAACAAGGCAAACTCTTGACTCATTATTATACATATATTATGTATATTGGACATATATTATACTCATATTATCATTAATATAATAATTCAGACTGAAGGGCCATTGCAATATATTTGATTATCATTAAATAGCTTTGTCCTTTTCACAAAAGGGTTGGATTGTA
Source organism: Seriola dumerili (assembly GCF_002260705.1). Taxonomy (NCBI): domain Eukaryota; kingdom Metazoa; phylum Chordata; class Actinopteri; order Carangiformes; family Carangidae; genus Seriola; species Seriola dumerili. Next base: position 587,471 of record NW_019175916.1, read on the forward strand.
CGAAGCTGGATAATAGTTGTCTCACTGTTGTGTGTTGTGTCACCGGAAAACACACCCTGGTCCGGTGTCTAGAAGAACCTCGTGTGTGCCCACAGACCTGGCAACACACACCCTATTTCTTCCTCTCTCCGTCTGTCTCTCAGTCTATCAGCTGAGGGGATTTACTCTACGGCTGAGGAGGAGGAAGAGGAGGCCAACAGCAACAATGAATAGAGGCTTGTTGCTCTGAATCCCAAGCGTATGCACTCATCAGTGTGTGTTTCTCACACTTCTGAAAAGAATTAGTGGCAGCTGTTTGTAAAGACAAAGATTTCATGGGCACGACTGATTTGTGTGTATGTGTGTGTGTGTGTGTGTGTGAAGGGTGTATTCAAGGCAACATGTAGATATGTGGTGCCTGCCTATTTGTTTCTCTCAACTGGATGTTTGGGTGTACAAGTTGTAACTCACAAACAGTAATAAGTCAAGTTCCTGCACATATAGCCAAGACTGCAACAGCTGCAGTGGTGAAACAGACAAGAGTCGAGCCACTCTGCAGAGTGCTAGTCATGTCTTTATGTAGTGTTGGTGTGTGTGTGTGTGTGTGTGTGTGTGTGTGTGTGTGTGTGTGTGTGTGTGTGTGCGTGTGTGTGCGTGTGTGTGCGTGTGTGTGCGTGTGTGTGTGTGTGTGTGTGTGTGTGTGTGTGTGTGTGTGTGCGTGTGTGTGCGTGTGTGTGCGTGTGTGTGCGTGTGTGTGCGTGTGTGTGTGTGTGTGTGTGTGAGAGAGAGGGAGAGAGAGATTAAATGAAACAGACTACCTCATTGTGTACATGCCAATCTCCTGTCAGATCAAGACATATCACCATGCCTTCAAGTAAGAAAGTATCTATGAAATAAAAGGAAAATACCATTTTGTATTAGAATTTTTTTAAAAAAAGCAACGGGTGCATAAAAAGATAACACAGGCAGAGAGTGAGAGTGCTGGACTGTACTGCTGCATTGGACTGGAGTGTACTGTATGTTGCTGTATCTGCAGCAGTAATGGGCAGGTTTTGCTGAGTCAGAGAGAGTTCACAGAGCAGTGATGATGAGTGAGCTATACTAGGACTGTGCTCAACGCTGCCACTCCCTGGCAGACTCTGCAAGCTGCACTCAGGCTGAAGTGAAGGATTGTCAATGTAGTTGCAGGAAATGTACGCCTCCATCACGAGCATCTGTCATCCGCCTGATTCCTGTCTTTAGTCCCCTCTGGAGTTTCCATAGCTGATTAATGGCTGTATTGTCTCTTAGCCATTGTGGTGGCTATTGGCTTAAGGTTCTGCCATGACTTTGTATTATGGTGAGCTACAGATATGGCTTTGTCAGCAGGAAACATCCTCTGTTCACTAATTCTCCACAGATGTGCTCTGAGTTGCTCCTACTGTTCTTTTGCTCTTGCTGCTCCTCATGTATGATATATTTCATCTCTAGCTACTTGGGATCATTTCTGCCAGTGACATGTGCATCATGCAGACACAAGTGATTTCAAAGAAGTTTATAGTTCATGGAAAAATGTGTGAAGCAAGTGAGGAGAGGAGTTAGAATCATTCCGAATCTCTTGTCCAGATTTGTTTTATTCACTTTTTGTATGATAATATTATAGAAAGATACCACATTAGTGACTGTCAGCTGATTTTTCCATTCTTTCCTTTTCTCTCTCCATACAGAAAAACTCTACAACTCGACTGGAAGGGAGCTACGACGAGCCCTCTTTTCCCTCAAGCAGATTTTTCAGGTAATTATTTCTCTATTCTAGCTCTTGCTGATCCTTCCTAAAACTGCAGCTCACAAGTTCCAGTGAATTCCACTGCGTTTTGTGTTTGTCATGATCTCAGATGCCTTTTTCGGAAAGGCAGCAGTCCTTGTGAGCCATGCATGCATGTGCATGAACGCACATTAACATGACAGAGCTATATGTAGCGTGCACACATGCATCAGCGCACACATGCACACTTAACACTTGCACTCGGCATTGTTTTCCTGAGGCAGAGTCGTGCTGCTGCTGAGAGTCTGCCTTCGTGGCAGCTGTGGAGTGTTCAGGTCTGGTCAGACTTCACACACACACACACACACACACACACACACACACACACACACACACACTTGGGCTGGGCTGGGCAGCCGACTACAGAGTGGGAGGGTTAAGTGACAGTTGGATGAAAAAGAGAGCAACAGACCTTGATGCAGATCCAAAATAGATTAGAATGGCTCACTTATTGCATGTGGCTTTGTAGGGTTTCAGTTGTAGAGAGTATTGATCATTCTTGTTGTGTAATAAAGTGTCCACTTGGTCTGATATCAGTATTACTTATCTACATTGCAGAAGTGTAGTGTACATGTATGAGTCTCACAACTGCTGCCTCCTGTCTCTTTAGTGCACTCCTGTATATTTAGACCGTTTGCCAAATGACTGGAGTCTCCATCACAGGTCTATGGTAAAGCTGTTCTGGAAGCACTTACGCTTCCTCCTGGGAGAGAAGGAGCCCTGACCACCTCACGGTGTTTATTGCTGTCTTCCCCTGTATCCCATCTGAACAGTAGAGTGTATCAGAAAAATGTTAAATCCTGCAGAAAGCCTCCTGCTTGGCCTTAAATTACAGAGTCATCGACAGGTGTGAGAGATGCAGGTGGTTTTGTCATCGAGGACAAAATGTGAGATGAAGTGGGGAGGCCGAAGCGACAGGAATCCATCTGAACAAGCTGCAGGCAGACTTGCATCGCTCACTGCGCTTGCAGCGGCTTTAACCAAATGTAAAAAAAAAACGATTGATATAATTTATCCAGCTGAGCATTCTGTGGAGGGTGAAATGAGAAGTGTGCTAATGCCTCCGGCAAACCACAGATCACATGAAGTCTGAATACCCGTTCTCTCCCTAGCTATTACTTTTTTCTTGACTCCTTAATAATACAGTACAGCATGCAATGGGTGTTGTTTAGCAATGAACAAGGTGATACAATAGAAAAGTTTGTCTTCAAATTTTCTGCTTTAAGTTGGTCCTACTGTATGCTCAAGTTGGGAACATTAATATCAGCAAATATCATCCCGAAAGTTCCTGGAGGTTTTTGGGATTGAATTACTTCCTTATCACGTGCATTTAACACGTACACGTACAGCTCTCTTAAGTAAATGCATGTTCTTTCATTCTTAGTCTATGATATGCAACCAACATTCATGAAAACCTATATGAATACATACATACTTATATATATATATATATATATATATATATGTGTGTGTGTATAATATACATGAATAATATACGTGTGTATATACTCAATATTAAAACAGTATAGTCTGTGGCTCTTTCTATGATGTATGATGGATCTTGAATGTTTTCCTCTTCTTTCTTTCTTTCTTTTCTTCCCAGGATGACAAGGACCTGGTGCACGAGTTTGTGGTGGCAGAAGGACTGACATGCTTGATCAAAGTGGGAGCTGAAGCCGACCAGAACTACCAGAACTACATCCTCAGGGGTACGTCCGCTGCAGAGGAGCACATCTTTGCACCAATAAACACACAGCATGCCTTCCTACTCTCTACTTTCTCACACCTCCGTTTACAGCACCGGCTAATCGAGGATGTTATTAATCAATCCTGTACAACTTTTCTTTCCATAAACCTATCCAGAACCACATGTGTTTACATGCACCATGTAAATTGATGATACTGCTTGATGACCCTCTCACACTCACACACTTAAGGTATATAAACAAACCCAAATGTGTGTCACAGATAATACGGACATCGGGCCAAGTTTGACAGCTGCTTAATTTATCTGTCCCATGTTGGTAAGGTGAAAGATCAGACGTGTTAAGGTCGGGGAGGGGTGGGGGCAGCACGTTCGGGGATACTGGAGGACCATTGCACTCCAAGGTCACTACCATTTAACAGCCTGCTGTGAGGGGGGCAGGCCACACGCTTAAGTGGCTAATAAAAGTTCTGGCAGGATATTGCAGATCATAAAACTAATTTTCCCTCCTCCCCCTCTTTTTTTTTTTTTTTTTTTTTTTTTTTTAAACTTTCTCTCGTTTTTATTTTTCCTTGTGTGTTCCTTCATTTCATGAAAATCTGTTGCACTTTTGTTAACCTCAGCAAGTAATCATTACTTCTTTCTTTTTTTTATCTACAGTACAGTATATGTTATATGGTATAAATATAGACACAAGTTTCATTTGAGACGAACGTTCTGTGGTTCAGACACCTCTGTATTACTTCATGAAGCCTTGCTAAAATGAGAGTCACAGTGTAGTTGACCCTCATGATTTGGGTGCTCATTTCAATCAGATATCAGCTCCCCTCATGATTATTCGCTTAGATGCTAAATGCTTGTGCTCTAATTTTCCAGCTTACTTATTGTTAACCTTTTCTGTCACTGAAAAAAATCAAAGAGCAAAGGGCGGATGTCTGTGGCAAAGTACTGTTGTCGCCCGCCGCCACCCAGTCCCCCCGGGCAGGTTATAAACATGAACATGATCCCTGCCTGGACTACCTTTGCCGGCTCAGATCTTTAATGTTCGATGCTTCATCTGAACTTGGCTCCTGGTCTCTGACTCAGACGGATAAATCACACCGGTTAAATGGCCAAAACAATGCAGAGGAGGAGAGCGACAGGCTTTTGGAAACGTCAGAGTTGACCACATGTAAGAGTTGTTAGTGTCATCGTGCTGTGAATGATGAGACCACTTCTCATGTCTTTTCTCTCTTACTTCACTCCTCCTTATTGTGCTGTCCCCCCCCCCCTTTACCTACCAGAGTCTTCTGATAAAACATCTGTGTCAGAGCCTTTCTGTGGGACTCTCTTCATTCTTTCATGTGCTAATTTATCGCTTCATCTCTGCGGGTTGGACAATTTCCCCTCATGTGTCTCCACATCACCATGAGAAACTAAACCAAACTACCACTCTCCCAAAAGCCCCTTTAACCTGTTTCAACTCCTGACCTAATTTCTCCTGACCAGCTGAGGAAATGTGGAGTGTAGTAGATCACCCTCCCTCGTGAGCCATGTGTTGGAGAACACAAGTCGAGCATGTGCTGGAACGCAGATGCACAGGTCAGAAATGTATATAGAGCTGGCCGCTTTACTCTTGATGACTTCCAAGAGGAGCTATGTCATAAGGATTCCCAGGAGGAGAGTAAATTAGTTGCCTAAAATTTTCACACGTGCACACAGACGGAGAGGAAGAGAGACAGAGAGCAAAGCAACAATTGTAACTGCTTTGGTATCAAACACTGATCACTTCTAATGGGTTTTTTTTTTTTTTGCTGTAATGTCTTTCAAGTTGAGGCCAGTAAAAAAACAAAAAGGAATGCAGCCTTGAACCCATCTGTCTGGTGTGTATTAACCCCCCTCCAACAAAACAATCTTGCTCTCTTTCATGAATAAAAATCAATCTTATGGGTCTTTTGTAGTTGAAAAAGGCACAGTCACACGTGCACACCAGTCTGCATGTATTTTACAAGAACAGGTTCCCAGCCTTAGCTCTCTGGAACATTGCCGTCATTGTAAATAGCAGTTCCTGCAGCTCTCTTAGCAATCTACACCATCTCACGTTTTTCTTTTTCCTCACTTTTTCATTCCATCTTCTCAAAGCCCTGGAGGTGTCTGTGGCCAGTTAGTGCTCCCTCAGTGATGTGGGTATTTTCTGGGTCTGCCTGGCTGGGATTCTGGCCCCTCTCCGGGCCCCTCACACCTGGCTCGGAGGGCTTCCAGACCTGGACTTAGCTCCTTGGAGGCCTTCGTTTTTTTGGCCCGGGGGAAAGCTTGTATGCCTTTATCACCCCATCAGCGGGAAAGGGTGTGAGGTCAATGTTTCAGAGGTGCCTATGCCATCTGGTACTCCTGTTGGCCTTGCACTCAGCCCTGGTGAAGTGCTGCAAACACACAGGAGCCCAAAAGGTAACGAAGGACTCATTAGTGATATTCATTCTTCATCCTTCAAAATATGCATCTGCATGTCGTTCGTTTCAGAAATTAAATGAACACAGAGGTTATGTTTCATTCAACACAGATCATCTAAGCTCATTTATACTCTTTGTAAAATACTTCTTGAAATCATAAATCTCTGGCTGATGAAGTGCAAAGCTGAGTGAAGGTTTCATAATGTATGTTTTTCTAGTTAAGAATGTTGTTTCTCAGACTGCACAGGTCTCGTGGGGTTGTAAAATGTTATTCCTCTTTCAAGATGTATTTCTCACCATTTATGTTTACATTTTAAGCTCCACTCTAAGTCTTTGGCCCTCAATCTACAACTCAAGTGCATGTGGAGAACAGATCCAACCTTTTCTCCGAGTTAAAATAGTTCATCGCATATAAAGAAAATTGACTTTTAACATCCAGGTAATGGACAAAATATTCTAACTAGAGCACTTAACAATAAAATGTAATCTAGTTAATAAACACTGCATTCAAAATTCTTACACTGAAGTCACGAAGCCCACATTAGAAAGTTAAGAGTATAGTGGGAATTGTGCACCCGGTGCACACACTACAAGATTTTTAGATGTCTTATTTTGTGCATCCTCAAGTATGCTTTTGTGCCATTCTGTATTACAAGATTGTCTATTCCATGTATCTTTTAAAAAGTAGGAAATAACACAGGTTGTCACAGTAACACATCACAACACATTAAGTGGCTCAAAAGCCTTAAAATGAAAGCAGCTTGTGTAAAAGGTCAAGAAGTTTCTGCACTAAGCTCAAACTTTTTCACTGTGGTTTGAAAAAAAAGAAAAAGAAAAAAAAGAATCCCTACGGTTCTAATTATCATGAGCAAAACAGGGAGACGAGGTGGAAGAACAAATAACAAGGTTTTTCCCGGATCGTCGTTCCACTTGTAGTATTTACAGAAAGAGGACCAACAAAAGTAACAACTGTGTTTAATTGGTAACTGTAAAAATGGGAGCGGCGGACGGAGGGCAGATTAAAGACAAACCAATTACAGTCAACTTGAAGCAATTATTCTCCGCTTTGAAATGTTCACTGTTGACATTCCTCACCATAAGCTATGTTTTTAGCTACACTTTCTCTGTTTGCGCTTCTTAAAGGCCATGCCATCTCTGTCTGCGCACCGTAGTTTACAAAACACTTGCTGTCTCTACGCCTCGGTGGAAACAAATTGGAAGTGAAGCTTAAGTTTTTGATCTATAGGAATTTAGAGAAACTGTTTTTTTGGGGTTTTTTTTAGTTTTTGTTTTTTCTTATAGCTTTTCAAAGCAGTCTTGGATACTGGAAAACACATTCTTAAACTTTGTATAAATTATCTTCATACCCAGAAGGCCATATCTCATCACCTGCTGTGTTATGTACACAAGCTTACACACTATAACTTATACTTGTGAATTTATAGCTTCCACAGAAATGGGAGTTGTGTTGTGATGGTCCAGAAGTATTAATGTATCAAATAAGTCATGCCCGTATTTCATTTTGTGCTTTTATCTCATCCTTTCTTTCTCTCTTCCTCTCTCACTCACTCACTCACACACACGGTCTCTATCTATCCATCTATCTATCAATCCATCCATCCATCCATCCATGTATGTGCAGTACAACTCTCTCTCTTGCTGCGATTTATGGAGCTCCTGTTTTTAATGGCACAGCCATTCTAATGCCATAAGTTAAAGCACCTTGACTTCCTGGTTTCCAGAGGGAGCTGCTCACAGGGCCTCTGTGGGAAAGGGAGATGTGCTTTAGTCAAGTGTTTCATTGCCCCTTAAAGTGTCTGGGACCTGGAACACTGTTCCCAATACAGCGCTCAGTCCAGCTTTTAGTGTCACACACAGCAGTAACTTTAGTGGGCAGCAGTATTTTTCACAAAGCTACAGGTGCACTCGAAACACAAGACCCTTTTGTTGAAATGGTAGTTGGTCTCTTTAGTGTTTCTCAGTGTCAAATTTTATTTGTTTCAGATCAGCGAGGCAGAACGTCCAGTGACACATCTGTGCAGCCGTTTTCATCTGTGTGCCAAGAGTATGTGTGTGATCCAAGCATCTTTTCACTGTAAACAAACAAAGCAGCTGATCATTCACTTACTCACTCCTCCCATTGAGTCGAAGGAGTTTAATCAGTGAAACCAGCTGCTGCGCTGCATATGTTTGGACAGAAGTGATCTCATGTAGCTCACGCCCCTACTACTCAGATATAAAATGTAATAATAATAGTTTTTTTTCAGTATACAATACCATTACATATTTGAGTGACATTTTATTTCTCTTAATTCAGAATCAGGATCATTGTTTTGTGTAATATCCGGACCCAAGTTCTTTAAATGTTTAACAGAGCGTAACTGAATTCTCCCCTTGCTGGTTTGACCATTTTGCTGAGCATTAAGTGAAAACCCAGGCATAGTTGGGTTAACAGCAGCGTTGGAAGCTCTTGTTGGAAAGCGTCTGTATTGTGTTGTCTGGCTGTGTTATAGGTCGTCTCTTCTAGAGGGGGGAGACCTTTTTACTATGGTCTATTGTCTGGGTGAACATTTTCATTCTGTCTGGACTGGGCTGAGAGGTGTCGTGCAATTTTATCAACGTACATGCTGGTTTATATAGGTGCGATCATGCAAGAATCATGCTTAGGGAAAGATGAGGGAATGCTGTGGTAAATCCTCGAGGATAAAGGAAATTTGAGACGGAAAACACAGGAACTGCTGACACAAATTTGCAGACAAAGCCTGATGTTTGGAGTGAGGAGGAGATCTCCAGGAATGCCCTTGTCGAATCAATAGAAACTTGAACTCCTGGTTTGTAATGAGATCCCATGGGAACACGTGCATGTTTTTTACCCGATCTCTCCCGCAGCTCTCTGGGCCAGCCACCGCTCCCGCTGCCCCTTTGTGCAAAACTTTTCAATCTGAAAAGCACTCAGTCACTCACTCTCACACACGAACACACACACACACACCCATGATATCACTCTTTTTCTCTTAAGCGTTCATTCACACTTCCGTTTAAATGTGCTGGTTATAATCCAAAGGTCACTCGACAGGGAGACAGTTTTTGTTTCGTTTACTTCATCATACTTAAAAACTTGTTAATCCCAAAACCAAACACCAACACTAAAACAAAACAGGAAAAAAATTATTTTCATTGCTTACGAGGTTTGACCTTCTTGAGAAAGCCAATTAAATGTTTAAACATAATTCTGTTTCATTACCTGTCTGAGACTTTTCTCTTTTAGGATGACTTCATTTGGTCAGAGGAAATTTAGGAAATGAGCGCTACACATGGTTTCAAGCCTACAACCTCTCAACTCTCTTCGCTCCACTGGCAACATTTTGTCTTGCCCTCCAGCATAGCCTCTCTCCATTAAATTAAATCACCAGCTTCCAAACTGACTGACACTGGGACTAAAAGATCCAGCGCTGTATGTTCCATGTAATGCTTTGTAATGTTTCTAAAAAAACAAAACTGTCATTCTAACATCCTTTGCCTTTTAAAGTAAAAAAACAGAACAGAACAGAAAAACATAACCTGTTGTCATGTTTTTCGTTAAGCTTAGAGCCATGTTCCTACCGGATACGTCCCACCCTGTTCTCCCCCTGTGTCAGACCCCTCAGACCTCCACAGACCCCTTCAGATCCCCCTGACATGAGCAGACGGCTTGCATCTGAACCCAGTTCAACCCCACCTGTCTGACCTATTTTCTGCCTCCCCCTTTTTTCTGCTCCCTTCATCTGTAGAAGTTTTCAGCCTTAGCAAACCCACTGGCAGTGGAATTACAAACCCCGTCCTGGAGCCTGTTTTACTGTAACAGAATTCAGTATACAAGCCAATTATATTATAAGAATGTTTGATTTGGTTTATTTCTCAAGCTCTTATTTTATCATCTCTGACCTTGCCGTCTAAGATACATAAACTATAATTTGGAAAAAAAATAAATCTTTTGCTGTAATGTAGCACGCAGGCAGATAGACTGAAATCCTCAGCATTCGAGTGGGTTTTACGGCTGATTCCTGTGAGCTGAGTGGTTTTTGGGACTGAATTCAGCATATGGCTGGCCAGAACCGGAGCGAATCACACCGCTACTCTCTCAAGAGCAGTAAGAATTTACCGCAGCTCATCTTTCAGTTCGCTTTACAAGTGGGTGGATGTCATGCAGTAGCTTTTCTCCAAAGTCTTCCCCACTTGGATAAGATGAGGAAAAAAAGCTCATCTGCTGGGCTTTCCCTGGTTGTTTTGTCCTAAAATGATTTTCTAAAAGTTCTGAAGTATAGTACCACCTCAAAACAGTCAGCTTCATACTATTTTAAATACAGAAAAACATAGAGAATAGCACGTTTCAGCTTTTTATTTTCCTTATAGTGTTGTAGTCTGCTCAGCTCACTTTACCCTGCCTCAGCACTGCAGTAGTTCATCAGGTCTGCAGTGCCTGTGGAGCTTGCTCAGCCAAATACTAGAGAGGCACCCCTGCCTTACTTCATGCTATTGTTCCATTAGGTCTATTTGTTTGTCTTTGGGGAATTTGTTTGGGCTTAGGCCCATAGTAAATTGTGTCAAATGCTGGCAGACACGTATTCAGGTTTTGAAAATGGAAGCATCCTCCTGTTGTTTTACTGTACGGTGCTAATTGTAAGCCTGGCAGTCGGCTCGGTGACTGGAATTGGTCTGGCAACAGCAGTTTGTCTGGCTCTAATGGTCTGGGTGATTAGCTGAATAAAATGGAAAGCAGCCCAAGAACATGTCTTTTCCAGTTCATGTATAGTAAGAGCACTTTAATTGGCCTGAGTAGTAAACTTGTCTTTTTGTGGTATAAAGACTCTAACTCAGAAGCTAGCTAGAGGGATGGATGCAGTAATGATAAAAAAAAAAAAGGATATCTGCCAGCTTTTAACATAATCTAAAAGTCAGTTCAACTTTTAGCCACGCTAGCAGCATGTCTCTAAATGATGGCAATGTCAGTCTGTCTGTCTGTCCACCACTTTGTTCCAGACTGAAATATCTCAGCAGCATTGTGATAGATTGGCGTGAAATTTGGTACACACATTCATCAGGGACTTTAGTGATCCCAGACCTTTCATCTAAACTCACCACGTCAAAATGTAAAATTTGTACCTTGGCTTATGCCAAAATATCTGCACAACTAATGACATTCTCATCAACCTCAGCTGCAACTTTGTGTTTACTGCTTATGAGCAAATGTTAGCATACTAACATACTAGACTAGATTTTATACCTGCTTTGCATTAGCAAAGCATTGCCGTTCCCAAGCACAGCCTCACCGCACTTGTTGCATGACTGTGGACTCTTAAAGATAAATGCTAATAGTTTATTCAAGAAACCTCTGGCCCACAGAACATAGATTATACAAATACAAACAAGTACAGAAAAAGAAGAAACCATAAACAAGGGCTCAATGGCTGCATCTGATTGAAGTATGTAAACAGTTTGATTTGTAGATTAACATAGACGCTGTACAAGTTTGTAAGGCAACTTTCTCTTTAAGGCATCAAAAGCATCTGTAGCGTTTGTCACTAACATTTTTTCTGGCGCCACATCGGCCATGGTGAAGGTAAAGAGTGTGCCTAGTACAGATATTATGTATGGGCACCAGAGATGCAGACAGTAAATCAGGGAGCAGTAGGCCCTAAAAAGGTTTCCTTCACATGCATCGAGCATCGCCTGAACGCAGAAGTCTATTAGCTCTAATGTAATGGGAACAAGTCCTTGTCTGAGCTGTCACCACATAGGCTTGTAGTAATCACATTACCAGGGTTTTTGGTGGAATCAACATATTGCGGATTAGTATTAGACAGTAGTTGAAGTTGGCCTGAAGTTGCAGGCTGTAAAACCCAAGCAATGTGAAAAATATTCATTATGGTCGCTTTAAATATTTACTCAAAATTAAGTGAGTGGGAGGAATGTAGGTACGACTGACTGTTATTTAAACATGCAGAGTAAAAGTTTGATGAAAATATCAGTGATTATTGTGACATAGTAGAACAAGAATTTACATAAGTCTTTTTCAGACTATGCAGTAAGGCACATCCAGCTCACGTGGGCACAGGGAGGCACGCTCCTGAACTATCAGGGCAGCTCCCAGCTAATGCAGAGCATAACAAGATAAGGGGCTCTAAGTTGCACTGTATGGGACGGAGATTTGGCCGCGATCCCAAAGTCCTGGTAAAATAAATGTTGCACGCTGACAGACAGTTTGGCCGACCCAGTTTTGATAAATTCCAAAATGTAAATGAAACCAAAGGGGCAGAGTGGTGAGAGGGAGGGGGGGGGGGCAGGTTGGTTGAAGGGAAGCTGTTGAGTTGATTTTTTGCATCTTTATAGATAAGGTTGTCTTTTTTTTTTTTTTTTTTCTTGTGTTGGTGCTGCCACCCAGACCTCAGAGTGTTTCTCACCTCGGCAGCGGTCAGGGAGCAGCCCTTCCTGCACATTCCTATAGCTGTGGAAGATAATTGCTGTGGTTTATGAGAGGGAGAGGCCCTGAAGAAACACTTCCACCAGACCTCAGTTTCTTGCGTTTTTACTTCTCTCAGAATTCTGGTTCAGACACCGGAACAGGGTCTGTCTCCAATCAGTAGGTCTGTGGTTCCCTACTGCAGCTTGATAACATTCAAATGTTCTATTTACTCTAAAGGCCAATGCAAAAGTATTGAAAGAAATGGAGTGTGAGAGTGCTGCGCAGATGCCAGGCTGCTCATTGAACACTTCCAAGTTTCTTTTAAGCTAAATCTTTCTTCTTCGCATATCCTCTCCCATAATGGTTTACATTTATATTCTAATCACAGTGCTTTGAAGGCAGCTCATTGTCTGCCAGCATCTAATTACGTGACATACATGCAGAAGGACTTAGCAATGTTATTGTTGTACTTTGTGTGAGGTATTGTAGAGCTGCTCATGATTACTCGAATGGAGGCCCACATTTTTGGCCCCAGATCAGTGCTTGAAGTGGAGAGAGTCCTGTACAGACTCAACACTCACATGCTCTTCTTATTAACCCTCTTCCAAAGTTATTGATGACTGTCTGTTGTGGAGTTTAAAAACAAATCCCAGGCTCTGGATCCACAGTCTCAGCTAACCACAAAGGTGCAAGGCTTGGGAGTGTATGCCATAGTTTCACGATTTGATCACACTTCGAAAGCCTGAAGTGCAACACCCAGGTAACTTTTCATTCTCCCGTAGCAGTTTCATGACTAATTTAATCACAAGTGTGTGGAAATCAGTTCCATTTGCAGTTCACAAAGGTGATTGCTTTGAGAGTAATTAGATGTTTCCTTTAAACGGTTTTTCTGACCAGACTCTGAGGGTTGCAGTTTCCCATAATGAAAGGTAATTTTATTTTATTTTTTTTTCAAACAGTTACAGTATCATTTTACCTAACTGTTCACAGGGTAACTGTGGTCCATGTGGTTTCTGGTCCTTAAAGCAGAATTTTACATGAATGGCAGCTGGCACTGAACCATTCCATGAAGCAACAGTTTTAATGAATCTGAGAGAAAAGTTAATGATTGTGTGGTTTCTGGCCTGGTTCATAAGTGTTTTAATATCATATCATTTCTGTATCTAAACTGCTCACTGAATTAAATTCGCATATGATATAGACATTCATTCTGATTTTATTTTACTTGGTGAAAAGCCACCCGTTCCTTATTGTTAAAACCTTTGAATAATGTCTTATGATAACATGTCAGAATGATCTAAAAGTCATCTCATTTTGTGGCTGACTTTTGGGAACAATCACTAACGTCTCATCTGTCAGCAGCTGAACATTCATGTTGTGTAATGACACTTTTAAAAGCCTCATTAAGGCCACCTATCTTTTCTCACCCTTGTTTTCAATGGACATTCCTCAAAACCTCATTGCACTGGGGCAGATACTGTACACAGGTGCAGCCAAGAGATAAAAGTCAGCGCAGTGATGATATTGCAGGTCAGACATCGGCTACCTATTTGAAAAGAAGCGTGTGGCTCATTACTCATCCAGCAAAAGTCACAGCTGTTTGTGTCTGTGTCTGAATTATTGTGAATCATTATTTTTAGACACTTTAAATATAACAGTTAACACTTTTTTTCCCAGTGTACCACAGGAATCCATTCAGGACCAGCTGTACATCATGTCATTACTGCTGTCACTCATCCGTCAGCAGCGGTCCCACACAAAGTGGGCGAGTTACAGGAGAGGGTGACACTCTGGCCCGTGCTGACTGAGGGGGTTAATCATGTTTTCATAAACACACTCTGATGTGGTCTGCTCTGATACGCCATATTGTCCATGCTGCCGACTGCTGTGACACATGGCTCTGAGCTCGCAGCAGGAGAGGACTGTTAGGAATGCTCTGGCCTGACATGTTGGGAGTAATTAACCCTGATTGATAAAAGATGAACTGCCGCTGCTGCAGCAGTGGGCCTTCAGCACAGACACACACACAGACACACACACACACACACATACACACACATACACACATACACACATCCACACCCGTACACGCATGCACTCATGCGTCCACCCACACGCTCTCTCACGCACCATGCACACACAGCAGCTGCACCTGGGAATTTTGGCTTATCTACAGCATATTCATGATTTTCATGCCCCTCTAGAGAAGAGGAGAGGAAAAATATATGACAGACGCTACAGCCACTCATCATAACATGTCAAAAGAACCCGCTCTAAACACAGCAAGAGGAGATTAGATGGTACTTTTTTGAAGAGCATTCAAGTCTGTTAAAGCATTTGATTTGGTTGTTGGTCAGAGGCTGAAATCTATTTTTTTTTTTTTTCCCCTAGATGTTTACAGTTCTAAGCAACTGGTGTGTCAGTTTTTGCAGCTAATACATCTCTGAACATGATCGCTACAGGCTCATCAACCATCATGTTGAAGAAAAACTGGAATTTCATGACTATTTTTCAGAAAATTCTCTCATGTATTACCCCCAAAACCATAGTGTCTTCCAGGAAACAAACAGGCCTTCCAAAAGTGTTCCGCTTTCAGTGTGTTCACATGTTTATATTTCACTTTTTCCCCCATGTCAGCCAATGTATCACCTAAAGTTGCAGTGGGTTCAAGCTGAGCTCATCCTGCTGCTGGTGTGTTCTGTGTGAATGTTTTAACTCCTTATGTGTGGATGACCACAGAGATGTTAAAAGAAAAGGCCACATATTTAAAGGAAACTCCTGATGTTTTTTCCCCACATCTGTCCAGTGGTGTTTGTCTCCCTTCCCCCCATCTCCCTTCTTTAACAGAAGCCCTACACTTTTACTGCCCCCCTACTGAGATCCCTTGGCTCTTATTATGGTCTTATTTATGTATCCTGTTTCAGATGGAAGTAATGTCAGCATCCAGTGAGGCACTCTGCTCAACTGCCCCCACCCCCTTCAGTTGTTTCTTCTGACTTGAGGGATGGTGGACGAGGGCTGTTTTTCTTTTTAGGTCTTCACCTGATTATTGCGATTACCTCTGCAGCAGCTCCAGTTCTTGTGTAGATTCAATCACATCATTGACCCCTTTCACTAACAATTCACTTGAGTTTTGCTTATTTGTGTGGCTGCCTCTCCGTATGTGCATGCTACAGCAAATGGTCATCTCGAATATGCACAGCACATCATTCGCCATAACTTGTTTCACAATCATTTGAAAACAAAGAAAGGTTCCACCTGCTTCGCATAGCAAGGATCCCACTGAGATTCATGGTTTTCAAAGTGTACACACACACACACACACAGACACACACACACACACACACACACACACACATTCAGATTCAAACATTCAGATCATGCACTTACTATTCTGGTTCTTTTTTTGTTTTGAGCAGGAGAGATGTGAAAACAGTGATGGACTGTTTTAAGAGAGAAGACGAAAATAACAACTGAAGTAGCAGATGATTAACCAACCCCCATCTCTCTCTCTCTCTCCCCCCCAGCTCTTGGTCAGATTATGCTGTATGTGGATGGGATGAACGGCCTCATATCTCACAATGAAACGGTCCAGTGGCTTTACACCCTGGTCGGATCCAAGGTAAAGAATATGAACATTAATTTTAACAAGAGCCCAGTTACAGCTATACAGTAGATGGACTTTGAAATCAACTCAGCAGCTCCATCTGGGCGCTGACAAAGTTGAAATAAACCATATAGTTCACTACTCTGAAATTTCATACCTCACTGCTTTGTCAACATGCAAGCAGCTCTCCTGTCATTGTGGTCTTCAGCCCTCTAGTGGCCAGATTGCGTCATGGAGCAGCACATGAGGGAACCACATTGTCCCTCTTCCCTTTCCCCACTCTTTTCTGTTCTTACTAATTGCTTTTCTGCCTTCTTGTGTAGATATTGACATAATATTTGGCATCCACCTTTTTTTTTTTTTTTATATCGAACCCTGTCTTTCTTCCATGTTTTTGTGTGGCAAATTTCCATTAGCAATATTCATTTTGACCACGATCATTCGAGTCTTGCTTGTCCAGTCTGAAGTGCTGATTTGGCAGCTGTTCACAAGTGTTAAATTCATGCTGATGGTTTAATCCCCTCTTTAATTATGTTGATGTATTACTCTCAGCCAGATTTGCATTGCCAGTTTTTCTTGTGCATCAGCTTTCTCTCTCCTTTCCATATTATCTTGTGGTGTGAATTGTTGTAAACGTCTGGCATTTTTTAGTTATCTTGCTTTATTTTGAGACTCATCTCCGTTTTACCGTTTATCATTACCCAGTTATTCTTTTATGCAGATTTTACTTTTTGACTAATAGTACAGTATGTTCCACTGAGCTGTCAATGTCAAACAACACTTTTATCAAACCTCTCAAGACTGTCCAGACAGGAAAGGCTTTTCTAAGAAAACATAATGCCATTTAGTATTTGGAATTCAAAGGGCTAGCACCTAGTCTGTCATGTTGGTCTGTAGTTGTCAAAAAAGTTGAATTTTGCGTTGTGTGCTTAGACCTGGGGGCTGGTGCTGCTCTGTATCTTGTGTATTAACTGTGTTTTTCTCTTTGTGCAGTTCCGTCTGGTGGTGAAGACGGCACTAAAGCTGCTGCTGGTGTTTGTAGAGTACACAGAGTCTAATGCCACCCTGTTGATAAAGGCTGTGAATGTCGTGGATGCCAAAGGAGGTAAGAGCCCAGGCTAACCAGCCAGCAGTTCAGTTAATAGGTCAAACTGAAACACCTAACAAACCATCAAAACCAGTGAGTGACTGGTTTTCACTATACCTAATATTGATTCAGTCATGTTATAGATTTAAATAGGGTGTTTAAGTCACATATTCTCTCTATAGACACATATTTAATCCACTCCTAATAGAGTATAGTCCACATGGTGCTATTATAGTCATTTCTGGATGTTAGAATTAATATCTGCAGACAGACAATTGTCAGAGCAACCAACTTTGAATTGATAATGTCATAAGGTGTTTGGTGTCAGTCCATTGAATTAGTGACTTTGGACTCACTGTGTAAGAAATTACACACAAATGAGTTTTATCTGAATGTGAGTCTTCAAGCTAATTAGAAATTGCCCCCTCGTCTCTGGAAAATCACAGTGTCTATCGTAGAGCATTTTAGGGAAGGCTTTCCCTTCGATTCCACCAATCAAGCCATCCATGGTGGCTGTAGTGCCATTCAGCTGATCGCAGATCAGTCTCCTGTTACACAGTAGTCAGATCAGTTTTCCTGAGCAGCTCCCTCGCCATGCATGGAACGAGGCTTATTGAGACAGACTGTAACCTCTACCTGCAGTGGGGTTCGGTTACTTGCTGCTCTAAAAGCTCCACATTGTGCGGTGGCGTACAACAGGGGGGTTGAGCATCAGCGTGGAGGGGTCAGGTATCCCTCTGTCTCGGCACCGTCTTATCCCGTCACCTCTGCTGTTGCATAAGGAGACTAAACCTGATCCCCAGTCTCCTGATGAGAAGAAGATGGACTTGACCCTTGGGGCTGAGGCACATAGCTGCTTCTTTCTCACTGGAGATCAGTGCCCCTGCTCTGTGTTTCCTCTCATTTTTCTAGTAGGAAACTGCTATGACTGCATCTCTCCCCAGGGAGCCATGAGATGACATAACAATTTTTGATTTTTATTGTTGCGCAGTGGTGGAGCTGAAAGGTTGCAACAGTTTTTTATGCTGTAAGGTGATCACCATGGTTACTTTAGACTTTTATTGTACTGTTATTGTTCAGGCTCTCGCAGATCTGTTTTGGAGTTTGTCCTGTGATATAGAATATGTTGCATGCCTTTTGCTTCTGCAGGCACAAAACTGTGGTCAAACGTCATGGAGATCCTTGATGAGAAGGATGGAGTGGATACAGAGCTGCTGGTGTATGCAATGACACTCATCAATAAGGTCAGTGAATTCTTTTTGGTTGATACTTTCCATATTATTACTGCATCAACTAGTATAGTCATTTTTCTTATTTCTGAGCCGCTATTCATCAGACCACATTAACAAAAAAAAGTTAAAAAAACAAGGCTATAACTCTTAGAAAATATAATGCGTATGTGCTTGTGTGTGTTTCAGACTCTGGCAGGTCTCCCGGACCAGGACTCCTACTATGACATGGTGGACTGTCTGGAGGAACAGGGCATCGAAACCATGGCCCAGAGACACCTGAGCAGGAAGGGCACGGATCTCGACCTTGTAGAACAGTTCAACATCTATGAGGTTAGGAAGCCTTTACTAGCAACCATTATCACTTAACAAAAAGCCTTAATGTAATGTTAATAGGTCTGTATGTGTCTCTCATAATAGGTCATAGATCACATGACGTCTGACAGGCTCATACAGCAGCCAGAAATTAAGTGAGCATTAAGGTTGCTGTCTGTGAACAACATGCATACAATTTATTTACTCATTTTGTTTTTGATGACTCATTGTCCCAGATGACTCTTCGTCATGAGGATGGTGACGATGAAACCCAGTTGCCTCCCAGCGGCCGAAAGGACCGTCGACGGGCCAGTGTTGGCGCTAACAACGAAAGGCGGGGCCTGGAGAGAAGACGCAGCCGGAGACATTCGCTCCAGAATACCAGAGGCCATGTTTCTGCCCCAGCATCACCCAGCAGCCCACACACTCATGCAAGCAGCTTCCTGCCCTTCGGTGGCCAGGGTGTTGAAGACATCAGTGAAAGGTGAGGCGGGGGGAGGACAGAGAGGAATGGAAAAGTGGAAGATGTTCAAGAGAAGAAAAGAATCTTCGTCCTTGCCTCCATTTTAGCTTGAACTTGGTCTGATCCTGCATTTGAAAGGTTCAGCCAGTGGGGTTTGTTTTATATTTTAAACCCGGAGAGATAACTGCAACTAAAAAGGAATCACAAATTATTCCTGGGTCCATAGAGTATTACTCATTTTCACAGGAAACGGCTTTACTGCTAGCCTTGTATTATGTTTCAGTCTTGGGGAGATGTGTCTACTCTGTCCAGAGCCAAAGCAGAGAATTTAATTATATAGTAATTTAAAGAAAGGCGAAGAGGAGGCCGCTGCTGCAAAGTGACATTTAAATTAATTTTCCCCACTGTCAAAGACATTCTCCTGCCACTGGTGGAAATAGGAAGCTTCTGTAAACACATGATATGAGCTATCTGCTCTCTGTCTGAAGGCATGCTTCCTTCAGTGAGAGCGCATTGAGCTTAAACTCCACATTGCCATCTGTTTTATATACGACAACCCTTTGTAACTACACAAACTCAGAGAAACCACAACTGGTGATTCAGGCAAGAAGCAAATTGCAATCTTGTTTAATTATACAGTAGCTTGGAGTATGCTTTATAAAAGTGCCAGAAAAACTTAGTCAGACAGTTCCTTTTTGTGGAAAATATGTTAACCCTTTATTCCACTTTTTATTATGGGTCATACATCAGAGGACAAAAACCCAGATTTTTATCTTTAAAATCACTACTGATTACTGATCGTCTTTCCCAGTGCTACATAATCCATCCCCCAATCATTAATAACAAGCTTCTTTTTTTTTCAAAGTAGCAAACCCACTAATATTTCTGGTAGCACTCAGCTCTTCAGGTACTGATACTTAAATTCAATCCAGCAGGTCGTATACCAGACTAGCTTCTTCCAGTCCGCCACAGGAAATTCAAGCCGCCTTTGAAGATCACCATTTTCCATATTGTTAATGAAATCCAGACAGCCAAGAGGGATCCAAATAGCACACTGGCCGCATGTATGACCATGTATCCCAGACTATCAGTCCAAACACAGAAGATATCTCCTACACCTCTGACACTGCTTATTGAATTAGTAAATCTTATTCTCCTCAATTAAAATCACAAGGAGATGTTTTATATTAAACAGATTTTTGTATTAATGCTACTGTAGAAGTTGTACTTGAATGTGGTTGTAACTGTTGCCTGTGCATATCAGTGTCTTACAAGAAAATGTCTAAACCTACTAATCGTCTCATTACACCTCACTAATATTTCTAATTCTTTCCTGACCAGCATGTCTCTAGTGTAATCTCTGTGTGTTGTCTCTCCTGGGCCAGCCTCTGCTGTGTGTTTTCATGTGTGTCTCTATCCACTTTCTCTCCCTCTTGCCTGTCTACATCCTCCCTTTCCTCTGTTCAACCCTCGACCCCTCCTCTCACCCCAGAGAAGAGGAAGAGGAGGAGGAGGGAGAGGAGGAGGATGAGGATGAGGAGGAGGAGGAGGAGGAGGAGGAGGAGGAGGAGGATGGACGAGGATGAGGACGAGGACGAGGCAGATGATGAAAGTCATCCAGTCATTGAGTCCTCTAGACAGGGTGCTCACAGGTATTTTAGGCCAATGGGTTTCCCAAGAGTGACTTGATGTCTCATTCCCCCTCACATTTGCAGAGTTTCTCTTTCCCTCGACCCATTTGGACTCCTACTCTCTTGTATTTTGTCATCCTAGTGTGGCTCCAGCTGTAGCAGACACTCCTAACATGTGTTTGAACTTAAAGTGTATGGCCAACATCCTCCCTAAAGCCAGTGACCCTGAAGGGCAGAGAGAATATCTCAGCGTCAAGACCAGGACATCTTCTCCTGTGTCCGTCGCACCTAAAAAGAGGAACTTTAGTCCTTGGTGTGTTCCTCCCCAGCCACCCGACTGTGTCTTCTTTGTTGCTCTGAGTAAAATGTCAGGCTCTGCACACCCTCAGTGTCAGTCTACACCAACCTCACCCCCACCCCACCCCACCTCTCCCTCCATTCAGTGATTTGAATCAGAGCCAGAGCCAGGTGTCTGTTGGGTTCGCAGAGAGTGAGAAGGGCAAGGACAGAGAAAGGCGCTACAGGCAGTGGGCAGGAGCTACTACACAGTTCATTTTGTGTTATGTCCAGACCATTACACCTCACAGTGTGGAAACACACTGTCCTCCCCATCACCGGTGCCCTTGTCTCTATGTAGCTCACTGTACATTCAGCAGAGACACACGCAAGCATCATAAGAATAAAAGCAGATATAGTAATTCTAAAAATTTTAATTTCTTCTTTAAAATGTTCTTCTTAATTTGGTCCAATGGGGTTATTTGTGGGCAACATGATTAAGCTTTGTTCCTCTCTACCTCCCTCATCCTTTAGAAATGTTTTCTTGATCATAGTGGCCAGAAACGCCTTTACTTCCCATCAGATGTGATTTATGTTTCATCTGTCATCTCCAAAGATGTACTGTACCAGAAGAAGGAAGGTCATAATTACTTCCTTTTCTCAGTTGCTGGAAAGCATTATTTTACAGACGTTTACTACTCATCTGTCTTCCATTGTGGCTCTGCATCACAGTTAATCTAAGACAAGTCAATAAATTCATTCAAAGCATTAAGGAATTCAGAGTATTAGTATAAGCCACAGTCACTGCCGCTTAGTTGTTCATGTTTCTGTAGTAATAATAAACAGGATAGGATGCCATCTGAGCTGAAATGATTCCCTGTTTTCTATGCAGTAGACAATAAAACGTGATCCAGTGAAAGCTTTTGAGCTATTTTATCTATAATGATCAACCGTAGTTGTATTGATTTCTAAACAGCACACTGTATCGGTAGGTCAGACAGAGATAACTCCTGCACTGCCCCTGTCGGCTTTGTCGTTGTATGGTCTTGCAGCCCTCCTACCTTCAACTTCTGTCTCACTATCTTGTCTGTGTGACTAACATTTCATTTTTTTTTTTTTCTTTTAATCTTTGGAGTGTGTGACCTGACTCTTGCTCTCTCTCTCTCTTTTTTTCTCTCACCTCCATCTTCAGTCCAATGGAAACAAACAACTCTCCTGCATCTTTCACAGCTAGAAAGCCTTGCTGGGCTGAAAGGTAAGAGCAGGAGTCAACAGGTCAAGTGTAACACGAGTGCGTAGGTGCAAGAGATGTACATGTGGTGGTTCTGAGGTTTTTGTGATTTACATGAATAGTTTCAGTAACGTGCACATAATGCAGTCTACCTAAAAGGTTTTTCTGTCATCTTTGTTAACTATTTTTGATTTTCACACAGTGTGATGGGAAATTATTTGAGGACAGAATGTGTACATTTGCTGTTGGATTCAACACAGCCGTGAGAAGGCCCCATAGACGAGAGTTGGTCTGGTAAAAAGATGAATTTTATGAAAGATTGCCCTTACGCACAGACATGGACGAGCAGTGCACCTGCAGGGTACCCTTCAGAGTGTGATGGCACTCACAGGAAAGCTGTTCAAATGCCTGGGGAGAGGTGCTTAAGAGCACTGTTCTTTTATTCAACATTTTATTCATATCTCAATGGAAACAGTCCAGCAGTATGACATCGGAATTCACATCACATCACAGATTCCTGAAGTGCTGTCCAGCCGTCTCCTCTGTCTTTCAGTGGAAAAATGTGTTAGGAGAGAACAAGGCATTTATTTTCCCCTTCTTTTAACAGAATCACTGCCAATGGTACTCCATACCCTGGCAGGCACCAGGCTCCTGCATCACCCATCCATCGCTTCTCTGGTTCAGCGGCCTCCACACCAGACTCCAAAGCTGACAGGTCGGCAATGCAACTATATTTTTGGATGTGGTTGATTAAGGGACACAAATACCTAACGGAAGACACAAACCAATCAGTTTTAATGAAGCTATCACAATTGTTCTCTCTCTTTCGCGTGTAGACCCGCTTTGGGGGGCTTACTAACTTCATCGTACAGACAGCATCAAGAAACGCTGGCCGCAGAGAGAGAGCGGAGACGCATGGAAAGAGAAGAGCGTCTGCAGAGAATCGAAAGAGAGGAGAGGAATCGCTTCAAGTCAGTCAAGTCACAAAACAGTAAAATTCACATCACATAGAGTAAATCTTTACTTTGTAACCATAGGCAGCTGTACAGCAAATGAAGACATGTTGGCATACGTCATTTTTAGAAACAGGTGGCTGCAGCCTTGACTCAGGAGGGATACTCGCATACCTCCCATGAGTATGATTAAAGCTGGGCTGTATTTTTTTATGAGGATCATTAGATATACTGACTCACAGCAGAAGGACTCTGCTAAGGTATATATTCAGCTCATGTGTCTTGTCTTAGCATTTTATGATGCTACAGTTTGCTTTCTTTGTACTTACCAAATCATTTTCAGTTAAGTAATCATCGGATTTGAAATAAAATCTTTATTTATATGATGTTATGAATATTTTTTATAACACTTTTCTGGCTCTGTTTCTGTCTTTCTATCTAAGTCGAGATTATGTAGACAAGAGGGAAGAAGCAAGACAAGCCAGAGAGGAAAGGTGAGTGCGTTTTATTTCATGGTTTCACATATTCACAATCGTGCTCAAGTTGTGAAGGTAGATCAAAAAAAAAAATAAGGAGGTTTGTAAATGCTTTGAGATCCTTTTCTAAAATTGATAGCAGATGTGAAGTGAGTTGCGCCTCGCCTCAGACTGACTTATAGCTGTCAGGGCCCCTTCAGGCCTGCTCACCATTAAGACGTCCCAGTGTTAACAGGACAAGTGTGTAATTGTGTTTTTCCATGGATGTGGTGTGGTTATCTGCCTCTGGCCGTGTCTGTGTGCGAGTGTCCGTGTGCGCAAAATGACTCATGGCTCATTCTTATGCCCTCACCTTCTTCACCCCTGTGGACTGGAACATGCAGCTCATTCAGATTTCAAGAATGTGTGAACTGAGTTCAGTTAACAAAAATGTTAAACATAAACATTTTGGCCCCTTTATTAAAGAAGGATGTCATTTGTCATCATTATTTGAGCTCTTTAGTAATGGGATTACAGCTCAGTTTTCCCATAATTACTGAGGAATAAGACAAACATGTCAAAAATGCTAACAACATAAATGCTGATATTATGGCTATTATTTGCTAAAACCCAGCTGAATTTTCATCACTTTCAATCACTGTTGGATGAAGCCTCCATGTCTCTAAAATGTCATCTTTCCAGTAGCTTTGGATTTCTTGAATGTACTGTGTTTCTACCTCATTATACCACAACAATCAAATGGCTGAGCTGAGATTTAAACATCTATTAACTTCAGCACACGTCTAAACCACAGTGTGCAGACATCTGAGAGCTACATTTTGTAATTGCAGATACAAGGCCGTGGAGAGGCTCGCTGCAGAGGAGTTTGAGCGGGAGCGCCCCAGAGTGCCAACGAGAGGACGGACTGAGATCACTTTGTGTTTGAGTTCCAACCCTGCCAGCCGCTCAGCGCCTCGCTGTGCCACACCCTCATCCATCATCTCACCGGAAGACACCGTCACCAGTGCACACCAGACATCAGGTAAGGTTGCCAACCATTTAATCATCATCATTAGTAACCGAGTGATATGAGCGTGAATGGACTGTAAAGTTGGCTTACAGAGCTGGAAGAGACAAATACTGGCTGTCAGTGCGCCTGTCACATAAACCAGGCCTGGCATTAACAGCTGACAGGTGATTATGACACAGAAATTAGATTCTGCTGCACTTCTGTTGAAAGGGGTCATTGAAAATAATTACTTGACTCTGCTTATCATAATTTGTGTAACTGTGTCTAAAGAGGGTGAGAAGGAGGTGGAGGTGTATATATACACACATATCTAAATTTCCGACTTTTGAAATGGATGTAATGAGGTTCTGATTAAACCGTGTTAATGATTTGAAGGTAATTTCTCATGGTGCAATCAAAAAAAGTTTTGTGCCTTTTTAAAGTTACAGTAGTTTATTTTTCTAAAACAAACTTCTTGAAGATTGAAATTGAAGTTTTTTTTTTTTTCTTAGAAGCTTTACAGTTGTTACAGTCGTGTTTATGGTCGTGAGTCATGGTCACAGAATTTAATGCCTGCTTTGTGAATTACAGTCTGCTGCAATCTCTTAGCACAATAAAGGCTATGTCAGGAAGCAATTTAAAGCTGTTATAATTATAAACACAAAATGTTTCTGAAGACTATCAGATAATTTAAAGACACATGACTGAAGTATTTAAAGTAACATTTTTTCTTCCACATTGTTTTGATTTCTCTTCCAGGAACAGAACACATCTCAGAGCCAAACCTTGACCCACAGACCAGAACCAAAAGTCCAGCGCCAGAGTTAGCAGTATCAGAACCTTCCCCCACACCTCCCCCCGAGCCAGAAAAGCAGCAGACTGAGACAGAGTCGCCTGCGGAGACAGAGGATGTTGCTGAGTCTGACCAGAATGTAGTGGCAGAGCCGGCGTCAGATGAACGGTCAGGCATGGAGCAGGAAGAGAGGCAAGAGCAGGAGAAACTTGAGGAGCAGAAACAGTGCATGGATGAGGCAGCGGTAGAAGAACAGGTAGAGGAAGCAGAGGTAGCTGATGTAGCAGAGGTGGGACAGCCAGATGTGGAGGTGGATGTGGAGCTAGAGGAGGAGTGTGAGAAGGAGCAGCCGACGGAAAGGGATGTAGAAGATAGTGTACTGCTGAGTGAGAAGGAGAGACAGAATGAGGAAGTGAATGAAAAAGACAACTGCTCTGCATCCAGCATCTCCTCTACGAGTAGCACTCTGGAGAGGGAGGAGCGGGAGGAGAAGCTCACCACCGACACTGAAGCAGGTACGATTGGTGCTAATTTTATTCACTCACTTTGTAAATCAGTTATGATTATTCCTCTCAATATCAAAATTGTTTCCACACCAACAGCTCAATGGACTCAGTGCATTAAAGACGCAGATGTGAACGACCAGTGCAGCAAAATTCTCAACAGCAAGCGCTTCATGCTGGACATGCTCTATTCTCAGACGACAACCAGCAAGGATGAGGGGAATGTAGGAGAAACAGACAAAGAAAAATGTAAATGTGAGAAGGAGACGGAGGTCAGTGACTCCTCTGTGGCTAGTTTGGCCAGCAGGATCTCCACACTGGAGGCTAATAGACAGGCCAGAGAAGAAAATGTGAAAAAAATGGAGGTGGGTCACCTGGACAACCAGGGCAGTGTCCGAGCAGTGGCGGAGAGGTTTGGAGATTTGGTCAAAGGTTTAACATCTCCTCTTGAAGTGGAGGCCTCAAAAGAGCAACAGCAGCAGCAGCAGACTGACAAATCATCAACCGCTGCATCGTCAGCTTTACCTCCTAAGAAAGAGTCGGATTATATCTGGGATCAGCTAATGGCTGCTCCCAGGGAGCTGCGCATCAAAGAAATGGACTTCACAGACCTGAGGGACGAGGATGACTTGGACATTTTAGATATGGACAGTGTGATGGGGTCAGGTGACCTGATACCACCGCCTCCTCCTCCACCGTGCAATGCTGCCCTGCCACCACCCCCACCATTGTTTGGGTGCCCCCCACCTCCTCCCCTGCTTGGCAAAATGATGCCGCCACCCCCACCATTCATGGCCCCTTTCCCTCCACCCTCCCCTCAGCTCAGTCGAGGGGAGGTGCCTCTATTCCAGAAGAAGAAGAAGACCATCCGTCTCTTCTGGAACGAGGTGCGTCCTGTGGACTGGCAGTGTAAGAGCCATAAATTCTGTAAGGAGTCCCTCTGGTCCAAACTGGAGCCAGTTAAACTGGACACATCCAAGCTGGAGCAGCTGTTTGAGTCCAAATCCAAGGAGCTGCCTGTCACGAAGGTAAATTACTGTTGAACCGCTGCTACAGTAGAACCATACAGTATTAACATACGCTTTTCTGCAGTTCTGATTTGGTTGTAAGAACTCTGGTGGGTGTCAAATGTGACTGAGGATGCACAGGGTCTAGTAAGCATTTAAAATGGGTGAACCCGTTGTCTCTATTGGTAAGACGGACATTAGAGATGAATTTAAAAGTGTTATTGAAAAAATTGGACTGAAAATGATAAACACTAAACTCTTTTCATGACCCCTCCTGTAGCACCACCATCGGCAAATTTTCACATTTATATTCCCCTCACCAAGAGCGAGGGACACCCCCCACCCCCCGACATTGTCAGTAGCACCAAACCCAAGCCATTATTTCCACTTGTATACAAGAAGATATGTAGAAATCCCATGACTGCAATAACTTTTTTTTGCTTCTAGCACCACCCTCAACTTGGCTTTTTCTGCACACTCGTTTTTTAAACCGCAGTTTACACGTTTTGCATCACATTCACATTTTCTTTTCCATGTATCCATCCAACCATTTTGTTTTTCTGGTGCAATGAGAGGTGCAGTCCCGCAGGTAAACAAGTGAACCAGAAAAGCGACTCTATTATGGGGAACAGAACAGGAGATGCTCTTTGTCACATTTCCATTTTATGAAAAATGGCTCAAAAGTCAGGTGTGTTTTTACACATATTTTGTGTAGTGCATCTTTAAGCCATTAAGAGCCGTTTCCACTGCTCGAGACACATGATCTAACATGCAAAGCTTAACCTTGATTTCTGATGGCATTTTGTATCTCTTATAGAAAGCAGCTGTTGATGGCAAGCGACAAGAAATCATAGTCCTGGATTCAAAACGAAGCAACGCTATAAACATTGGCTTGACTGTCTTACCTCCTCCACGCACAATCAAGACTGCTATCCTCAACTTCGATGAGTACGCACTAAACAAAGAGGGCATTGAGGTAAGCATTTTATTTAAAGGGATTCTGTCTCAGGACACATGCTATACATTTGAATTTGCGCTTTACGAGCACCGTCTAGTGCAGTCATATAAAATAAAAGCCATTCAAGCTCACTGGGTCCAAAATAAACATGGCTTTCTTGAATGATATTTACCCAGCACACCAAAATACACTGGTGGATTTCCCCAAACAAGAGAGATTTAACTCATCTAGATGGGATTGCCCACAATGTTGACATATCATGTGATTTTTCTGGCTGCATGGCTGGATTTTCGGTTGATCTCATGTAATTAATCATAGTGATGATTAAAGGTTAGCTCCACGTGCATATTTTCAGCTCGTTTTAAAAACCATACCATAGACTTTTGAAGGACTTCACATCAGCAGATAATGATGGATGTTGCATCCCTCTGGTATTATATAACCTGCAGTTTTCAGAGCTTCTCCTTGACTTCGTTTTCAGCAGAGAGGAGTATTTCTCTCCACCTTTTGTCTCTGGAGGTATTTTCAGCCAGACAACAAAAGCGAGGTTGAAAGTTCAGATGTCACAAGTTTGTGGGAAAGCTGAAAACATCTTAGATAAACAGAGCTAGAAATGTCAGAGACAGTTTGTTTCCTCTCCATCTCTATGATTTACTCCCCGACATGTAAAAATCTTTGCACAGGCACTGAAAGGCTTTTGATATGCCTGATGAATGATCCTATGAGCCAGCTCCTTTTCCCCTCCCCTCCTCTAATTTCTTCCTTCGTCTCCAAGAAAATCCTGACAATGATCCCCACAGAGGAGGAGAAGCAGAGGATCCAGGAGGCTCAGCTGGTCAACCCTGATATTCCCCTGGGTAGCGCTGAACAGTTCCTTCTCACCCTCTCCTCCATCACCGAGCTGTCTGCTCGCCTGCAGCTGTGGGCATTCAAGATGGACTATGAGCTTATTGAGAAGGTCAGACACATTCCTGTTCACTCTAATCACATGCAGATACATCACACTTTAAAGGGGATTGGGGGTTATAAGTCAAAAGTCATTTTTTTAAACATTATAATACACATGCTATCATAAATTAAAGAAATTGTTTTAGGAAATACGCTTAGTTGTTTTCTTGCCAGGAGTTAGATAAGAAGATCGATAATACTGTCTGATCTGTATGTTAAATATGAAGCTACAGCCAGCAGCTGATTAGCTTAGCTAAGCATAAAGACTAGAAACAGGGGGAACCAGGTAGACTGGCTCTGTCCAAAGGTAACAAAATCAGCCTACCAGCACCATTAAATCTCACAAATTAACACATTATTCCTCAGTTTTTTAATTTGTATGGAAGAACTGTAAAAACATACAAACAAAGTGACTGTGGACATGGCAAGGCTAGCTGTTTCCCCTTGTCTCTGGCTTTTAAGCTAAGCTGAGCTAACTGGCTGCTGGCTGACAGTCTATCTAAAAAGCAAATAAGCATACTGAGCTATTCCTTTTAAATGTTTATGTTTTTATCAACTTGCTGTACATCATTATCAGAGGAGAAGAAGAACAGAATTAACAGGTGAGGATCAGTAATGTCCTTCTTCACTGTATTTTCATACTGTTTTAGGAGGTGGCAGAGCCTCTGCAGGACCTGAAGGAAGGGATGGATCAGCTAGAGAAAAACAGGACACTCCGCTACATCTTGACCACACTGCTGGCCATTGGAAATTTCCTCAATGGCACCAATGTGAGTAGCCCTCAAACCATATATGGCTTTAAGGTTCCTCTTTTCTTCACTTTCCCTCCCTCTGTGTCTTTCACCCGCTTCCTCCATTTCCTCCCGCGCTCCTCCTCCTCCGCCAACTCCCCCGCAAACATATTTATTTGGCAGGGATAACAGTGGACTCTGTGTGCAGAAGAATGTGCTGCCTGACTGTCTGCAGCAGACACTGTCCTTCTACAGTAAAAATGCTCATCAAGGATTCTGCTGAACCTGGCTCTGTCTGTCTGTCTGTCTGTCTGTCTGTCTCTGTCTCTGTCTGTCTGTCTGTCTGTCTGTCTGTCTGAGAGCAAAAAGAGGAGGGAGGTTGTGTTGCGCGTTTGCTGGAAGTATGTGTCTGTCTGGCTGCTCGTGTGTGAACTTGCATCTGTGTCTCCGACTGTGTTTTTTTTTTTTTTTTTGGGGGGGGGGGGGGGGGTTTCTGGTCTCACTTTGTGTTTTTGTGTTTCTGCAGCCTTGCGTGTGCTTTTGTGTGCATGCATCTGTGTGTAAGTCTACGTATGAGTGAACGTCTGGGATATGAGAGCCAAACATGCAAAAGGGAAACATAAGTCATCAACATCAAAACAAGTAGTTCCCGTAAATAATGGCTGCATTTATATTTTGCAGTAAGCCATTTAAAACTGGCATAAGAACAAGGGAGATCCTGTCAGGATTATGTCTTTCAGGATACGTTCAGCCTTTTGTCTTTGTTTTTTTTTTTAGCTTTGCTGTGGTGAGCAGAGCAATCGGTCGGGACTGAAGTAGATTGTGGTTTCTGATAATCACAGCCTAATGAATCTACATATCTACTCAGCGCACACCATTGAGCCCTTTTTTTTTTTTCCTTTTTTTTTTTTTGACTGCACCAAAAAGGAAATTCACTGCAATTTGGCCCTCGAGTAGGGGCTCTTGATTTCTAATTTCAGACATGTTGTTTCCGTCCCACATTCTGAGTGTGTTGCTGTGTATTCATGCATCTTTAGGCTAAGGGCTTTGAGCTGAGCTACTTGGAGAAAGTCCCAGAGGTGAAGGACACGGTTCATAAGCAGTCTCTGCTGCACCACGCCTGCTCCATCGTGGTTGAGAAGTTTCCAGACAGCACTGACCTCTATTCTGAGATAGGAGCTGTCACCCGCTTGACAAAGGTGAGCCTCGCGTACTTCTCAGAAACTCTTTAAACAGGATCAGTTTGTGCTTTTATACGCACTATAAATAGCAGTGATTGCAAATGAAGAGTCCTCTGTCTGCGATCTTGTTGCCAGGTGGACTTTGACCAGCTTCAAGACAATCTGGCCCAGATGGAGCGAAAGTGCAAAGCATCATGGGATCACCTCAAGGTCATTGCGAAACATGAGATGAAACCAGCGTTGAAACAGAAAATGTCCGACTTCCTCAAAGACTGTGCAGAGAGAATTATTATTCTGAAGATTGTACATCGAAGAATTATCAACAGGTATATTCAGGTGTAGAGCAAATGCCTCCACGCTAAATTAGATTACATTTTTCTTGCATCTTCTTACAAATATTTTCACTTGTATTTATGACAGTTTCAGTGTCCATTTTTAGTGTTTATTCAAGGGGATTTTCGTTACTTTTTGAAGCATGTTTAAACATCCTTTCCACCAGAGGATCTCTGTCCAGTGACGTGATGTTTCTCTACACATCTGCAGGTTTCATGCCTTTCTGCTGTTCCTGGGCCATCCGATATACGCGGTACGTGAGGTCAGCATTCATCGCTTTAGCAAGATCCTGAGTGAATTTGCCCTGGAGTATCGCACCACGAGAGAGCGTGTGCTGCAACAGAAACAGAAGAGGGCCAACCACCGAGAGAGGAACAAGACCAGGGGAAAAATGATAACAGATGTAAGTGGTCTTCACCACGAGCAACAGTCACATGTACACTCTCCATTTCCTGATCCTCGTCTTTGTTTAGTTAGTATTTTCTCAATTCTTTGAAACAATATGAACAATCCCTTGACACTGGTTATATTCTTAATCTGGTTAAAGCACCAAACATGGCCATTTGTGACAGACACAGCATAGATTCGTAATGACATCAGCATAGTTCCTCAGTCCTCACATGTATAGGTTACTGTAACAACAATCAGTGAGTTGTTTTTAGTGTATCCCATTCTGTAGCTGCAGCAGTCTAAGAAAGGCCAGACCAAATACCTCCCTGCATGATTAAAATCCCTTAAACCCAGAGGAGTCAGCTGGTCAGAGTGGACTCCACAGCGAGCCTTGGCAGGGGCCCCTCAGTCTTCAAAGGGACTCTAATTCAATCACTGTGTGAAAATTCAAACCCTTGGATGTCCCTGAAGGAGAAATAACAAGACCCACACCTTAGCCACACTCTTACAAAGGTGTTCAGTCAAATATGCTCTCTTGTACCATGGCTTGTATGTATCTGTAGTTTTTTTATGTTAAAAAAAGGGGGAGAGGGGGGTACCCTTATTCACTTTCTTGCCAAGAGCTAGATGAAAAGAGTGATACAAAACTGTCATCTGTTCAAAAAGATGCTGGAATCAGTGGCCTGCACCCGCCTGCAGGCTGGGAAAGGTAGTCTGGTTATGTCCAAAAGTACCAAAATCTGACAACCAGTAACCCCACGTAAAACCACAAATTGTTGTTTTCAATGTAATTTAATTTTAATTTTGTATTTTTTTTTTTTTTGTACCAATAAAACAAGATATAATGTGTTAATTAATATGCTTTAAGGGTGGCTAGATGTTTTTAGCTCCTTTCCCATTGTTAAGCTACAAGCTAAGCTAACTGGCTGCTGGGTCAAGCTAGTTCACACCTGGTGTCTACATGCGTCTCCACACACTATATCCAAACAGACATGTATGTGTGCATGTCTTTAGCCAGTCTGACAGCCTGGTCCATTGTCGTTTTGTCTGTTATGTGTGTGAGAGAGAGAGAGAGAGAGAGAGAGAGCTGGGAAAGGAAGGGCTAGGTGAATCAATGCAACTCTCACAGCTCTAGAATGAAATTTTGGGTTTTATCTTTTTGAAATGGTTAAATATTTTTGGTTCACTATAAAACTGTGTTGGGACTAATCACACTACGTCAGAGGACATCAGTAGAGCAGGCCCTTCAATGTGGCCCAGGACGCATGTGTGTTCCCACTGCTTAAAGAATGTGTCCACATGTGGCCCAGACCACCTCCATATGCGTTTCGAGTGATCCGATCTCAAATGTGTCTCTGGACTTAGAGCTGTGTATTTGTGATCAGATCGCCCGAGGTCTGAACAGGGCCTAGTGGTATCTATCTCCTTATCTAGGTCCCAGTATAAAAGCAAATGAGTGTATTTAACAAAATGTTGATCTATTCCTTTAACATTTATAAACCAAGGACTATATGCTTTTTTATGTGTCAGTGTGTATATACTGTATGTAGTCTTAAGTTTATCCAGCTGAACACTGTTTCCTGAAAGATTTTCACTTGATAGCAGCAGTATACTGTATCTGCAACACACCTTAATGCTTTTTTTTTCCATTTCCTTCATCTCTGTAGAGTGAGGATGACGATGATAGTGAGGTATGGGGGAGTAACTTTGTGTGAAAACAAGTGCATGTGAACTATCTGTGGTGACTAACATTCAACCAGGTCATGCTGTCGCACCTTGGACAATAACTGCCGTATTCTTGAGGATTAACAAAGGACGAGTCATTGGTAAGACTGACAGGTTCCATGTGTGTGTGACTCCACATGAATGAGGAAGTTTGATGGTGATGACAGGGAGAAAAAAAGAGGCGGTTGCATGATGTTGGCTGAAGTGTTGAGTGAACATCTCTAGGAGTCACAGATACTTCCTGGTAGAAAATAATTGACCTCAGGAGGACTCAAAGCTGAACTCTTGAACCTGGCATGTCTGCATTTTTGCAAGAAACAGTCATAGTGAAAAAAGGGGATTCTGACTTTTTTGTTTGTCGCAAAATAAATGTGTATGTGGAACTTGTGACTCTGTTCTTGCAGTTGACTGGAAAGTGCTGTTTAACAAGTTTTATATTCACATCTTTTCCTCACAGTTCCTCCTAAATACTAAATTTACCAGAGCATGGAGCTGAGTTTAACCATCTCCTACCAATAAAATATCAGCTATTGTAATCCTGTGTCCCCCTCCCTCCCCTGCAGAGTGGTAAATTTGGCAGCGCCCCATCAGATGCACAGGAGAGCCAGCCTCAGGGTATCCAGTATGCTGAAGATGCAGCTGAACATGAGAACATGAAGGCCGTGCTGAAGAGCAGCCTGCATGGCGGGGAGAGTGGGACGTCCACGGTGCCGGGCCTCCGTACACGCACCAGAGCTGGCAGCACCAGAGGTCACTCTCGTAAACATGTTATACTGTTACAGCCCCTACATCGCTTTTATATGAATATCACCATCCATTCAATACACTGAGACATGCACTGGTATTTATAGTCATGGTAGCAGCAGGACACTGCCATGGCAATGTCTGTCTGTCAGGCTGTCCAACACTTTGGTCCAGACTGAAATATCTCAACGAGGTTGTGACAGATAGCCCTGAAATTTTGTACCGGGATTCATGATCCCCAGAGGATGAATCCTAATAACTTTGGTGATCCACAGACAAGTAACACAAGAGGTTTGAGTGAAATGTCTTGACAACCATTGGATGGATTGACTTCCACATGCTCACCTCCCTCTGAATTGTAATAATTTTGGTGATACTAAAACTTTTCCTCTAGTGTCATTATCAGATCAAATATTTAATTTGTCCTATATTTTTTTGTTTGACTAAATTCTCGCACTGTACAAAATACCCCAGCTGTACTATATTACACTTGCTTAAAATCAGCATGTCAGCATTGTCATTGTAAGTATGTTAGCATGCTGCCGTAGGCACTTAGCTCAAAGCACCTCTGCGCTTACAGCTACAGCTTATTCTTATCCATTCTGATCTTATTGTTTAGGGCGTATTCCCCCATGGTGCTCTGGCAGTGACGACCCAGTGAACTGCACAGACGACACAGCTGATGAGATCATGGAGAGGATTGTCAGGTCAGCCACTCAGGGGCCCAGCCAGCGGACTCAACCTCGAGAGAGGAGACGATCTCGAGCCAACCGAAAATCATGTGAGTGACATCATCTGGACAAGTGGTATGATTTATTAACATGCACAGCAGAGTGCGATCAGCTTTATGTGCAAACACTACAGCCATCTGTGAAATGGATTGAACTGCACTAACCTGTATCAAAATGCTAGACAAATAAAGTTTGATTGATTGATATAGAAACATAAAAAGCTCTTATTTATCAGAATATGCCATTCTCTCACCACTTGCCCTTATTTTTCTTCCTGTCTGCACAGTGAGAAGGACACTGAAGAATGGTTTGACAACAGAGGAGGCCAATGCTCTCGGTTTGTCCAGTGGTTCAGAGATGCAGGTATGAGCTGGGCCTGGATCCCACCGGACATTAAGACGTCTGGAAGCCCTTTCACTGCCCCCTCCAACCCACTGCACTCCAACTTGGCACTAAAATCCCCCGCTAGCTTTGATGAGTTGATCTCATCTTTATGCGTTTGGTTTACATAGGCTTGACGCAAGTGCTTCCTGAAGAAAGTGGATAAAAAGCTGAACACGATTTTATTCATGAACTGCAGGGCCAGAGAGAGCAGAAACAGAGCGCTGCATTCAAACCACTAAGCTTTGCTGTTGCTGGATAAACATCGATGATCTGCATTCACAAGGCTTAATCACCATCATCCTTCGAACCTGACATTGCTCACAAATACCTGCGCAAAAGCGTATTTTTTAAGGCCAAAGGTATCGAAAGTTGGCAGTGCATATGCTTCAATCTCAGTGGCCTTGACTGAATCAAGAGGGCAAGAGGTGTGGTACAGACACTAAACTCCACTAACTGTGTTTGCTTTGGTTTAGTGTCAGCCCTGCAGCTTTAGTGACAAATTGAAGTGAAAGACATTTCATCTATTGTATAGATGGTTTTGTGCAGAGGGTTATTCTGTTATATACTACTGTGGTAGTTTTGTGTTTCTATTCATTTTGCTCAAGAAGGTGCTCAAATAAGGAACAATTGCACTGGATGTAAAAGTTGGGTATCAATGGAATGTGAAATCCTTGACACTGATGAACCACTCTGACATCTGAATCTGAAAATATACTCAACAGTTTTACCAGCAATTTAACAGTAGCACAGTTTTTAATGTTTAATCCAAGTCGACAGGTTCAAAGCAAGTGTGCATTAGTTTACTGGGTACGAACAAATTTATCAGAGAGACAGTGCAACTATTTTTAAAGACCACGAGGAGAAAGAGAATGTTAATGTGGTTAAGACTGGTAATACCACTAGTTTCAGACTAATGCTCATCACGCAAACATTTTTAGCTTAAGTAAACCTAGACAAGTTGTATCATGTGACCTATTCTCACCAATGGACTGAACAGTTGGGGACAGCTTGAGGAAGGCGGGCACAATGTTACAGGTGTGCGATCTTCGTAAGAGTTATGTAGTTTTATTTTGTAGAAACTATGAGCTGCACATTTCAGAGTGCCTTTCAGAGACAGTTATTTATTATGACGTTTTCAGGGACATATAAAATCAAGAAAATGTTACTACAAATGTGCGGTCTGTAAGGGGCGAGAGGATCATATTGCAATCATTTGTGAGCTGTGATTTATTTTCACCCAGTGTTTTTAAACTTGTCTTGGCTAAGCTTTCAGTTTTTTTTTTTTCCCACGTTATATCTTGGATCAAATAGTTTGTTATGAAGCTTTAAAATATTAATAACAATTTAGGGATTGGTTATGCACATTAGCTGTATCCTGTTGCCTTACTGTAGAATACGGGCTTGCGTTGTTCCACTTTAGTCGAGATCTAGGTAAAATATAACAATTAAAAGTAGATCAGACCAAATTAACGTGTAGTTCAACTGGCATCACTGGAGATCTCGGTTTGTCATTTTCAAGACACATAAAGTATTCCTTCATTATTTAACTATGAATGTGAACATCAGGGGTTACATGATAATTAGTAATATGGACGCACATAAAATATCCATAATTTATCTACTTTAAAACATGTAAATCTGTAATGAACTGAATAAGAAGGAGCCCGCAGTTTAACCTTTTTGATTATGTGGGTATGCTTTTGAACTATTGATGAGCTCACTGTGCTTTTGATTAATTTAGAATGGCCTTGGCTACACTATAACAGCATAATTTAAATCTATCCAATCGCAAATTTTCACTGTGATGGAAACATAGCCATTGAGAGAAACAAGATTCTAGAGCAACATCATGCTAAAGCTACGTAAAACCACACCAGCAGTACGTTTTTGTTTTGTTTGTTTTATTTAGAATTTACTGAAAACTATTCAGCACCTTAGACTCAATGTGTAGCATGCAACTTAGAACTGAAGTTACGAGGGAAGAGCTCATCGTTTCCCGGATTGTACTGACTTTTGTCAAAAACAAGACACAATAGATGTGTAAAGTAATATAGGGGGAATGCTGTAAAATGATGTACATGTCATGACAATGTCTTTATGTTCTTCTGTTTTTTTTTTTTTTGCTCTATGTGTAGAATAGTGTATTATAGACTAAAAAAGCAGTATTATTCTAAATATAATTTAAACAAACCAAGCCATGCATGGTTTAAAAAGGTGTCACTTCTGCTTGATACAAAGGGAGGTTCACTTTGGTTCTCAGAGCTGTAGGGTTTGTGTGCGTGTTATTAAAACTTTTTACTTCACAGACTGATCATATTTACCAGCTACTCCTGTGGAATCCCTTAGAAGCCTTTGATTTCATTGCACTCAACATTTTCCTCTTTTCATTTAACATTAGCCCACCACACACATTGCTGCCTGTGCCATAACATCACTGTGGAACTTGGACACAAGCGCTATACAACCAAGGCTTCTATTGCGTCTATGTGCCCACAGCAAAAACTATGTAACAACTACAATAAAAAGGCTCATTAAAACATTGTTTCTTTTAATCTTCTTTCAGATGTGTTGTTTTGGCTTAGAATCTGGGTTTCCTCCAGGAAGAAGTTAACTTCACATTTAACTATTTCAGAGAAGAAAAATCAAACCAAAAAAAGAAAAAACTTAAGCCTCTTTATTTTTAGTCCACACAACCCATGCTTCAAGTCACTTTATGTTCAAGAGCATACAGAGGTCGATGACAAGCTTAACAATACAGCTCATCTGGTGTTCACACATGGCCATCATACAGACCTCATTTGGTCTTGTTTAAAATTCCTATGTCCACAGGTGTTATGGAGCTAAATGTGATTATGGTTTGCTTTTAATAAATTGCAGAGACATTACAATGAACAAGACAGCTACCTAAAAAAGGGGGGAAGTAGGAAATACAACTGAGCATCAAAAAAAGGAAAAAAAAAAAAAAAAATTAGCTGAAACAGTCTCAGCAAATCCAGTGCAACCCAAGACACGTTCTGCTTTATACTAGCTGAAAACTAAAAACAAGGGCACATCATAAGAATTAAATAATTTGTATCTCCTGATCATAATTCAAATTTATCAATATACATTTTCCCTGAACAATTACTTTTGCACAGTACCTTAGAATTGTATAGATAAATTACAAAATGGAGTATTCCCTTTCCACCAGACATGATTTACTTTGTAAAACCCCTGAAAGACTGACAGGCAGAAAGCTCTTTTGCATTTTACATTTTATATTGCTACATTTTCAACAAAGATTAACAAAGGGATTTTCATTTTTGCATATTTTCTTAGGTTTGTGGTTTGGTGTGCGTCTGCACCAACAATGTCAAATTATCTATAGCACCAAAAGACAAACACCTGACCATTTTGGATGCCAGGTGTTTATTAAAAGTATGGTTTAGAAATATTACATAGCAAGTATGCAGTGCAGTCTAATCGTTAACCACAAAGTGATAAGATTTATAAAATGGCAAAGAAGTAAACAACACTACCTGTATATTATCAGATACAAAGCTGATCCTCATTCAACATCGACAAGTCCAAACTGACAATTTCAATCACTGACTTGTCGTCTATCCCAGGGTCACTGTTGGGATTTTATATTCTGCAATGGATACAAGTAAATTCAGAGCTGCTGTTGGACACAGTTACCGGTGACTGTATGGTACAATAATACACTTTTAGATCTGATCTGAATTAGAAATTATAAAAAGAAGACGACAGCCTTAACGCATACTCACGATTCAGGTTGCCTTCCTTTTAAAAAACAGGGTTTAGGGATCGGTTCAGCTGGAGAAACAACTGAAGCTTAATGTTTGAGGTGTCTAAAAAGCTTATATAAAAATGTGTACCCAAATTATATCTATTCCTGTGAGGGAAATATGTAAATGTTTACATTTTTAAAAATACTTTTTTAAACCGTAGTTACTCATGAAGTTATTTCAACTTATAGCACCAGCTTGTAGATCATGCCAAGCCTTGGGTTTGGTCTTAAGAGCAAATCTGTGCTGCACTAAAAAAGTGTAACCCAGACAGCAGTGAGACAAATTGACAAATCTTCAAAGAACTTAAAGTGCCACTCCAGTCCCACTCCAGCTTCCCAGACTTCAGCTATCTGAACCTAACCACAGTACGCATTTCCTATCTAAGACAACTGATGGGGAGCTTCAAGCATTTCCATGAGGAAAGTGTCAATAGGTGTGTCACCAATCAGCTTGAAGAAGAAAAGATGCTCCAAGCACTTCAAGCCAATGGATCGCAGTGCTGGCAGTCGAAGAAGGAGCTTAGCAAACCTGCAGGGAGGAAATAGGATAAAATTTATGTTTGAGAAGGTAAACAATGCTCCAGAGATGTTTAACTTTGACATTCTACACCGCAAAACAATGCAGTACAGTAAAAAAAATAAAACTTTGTCATGTTTGTTGCATCTCAAGACATTTACCTTCCCTGCTGCTCTGGGTATTTCTGTTTGCAGTAGGCTTCCAATGATGCATAGACCTTTTCTCTCAGGAGCTCCACCTCACTGGTGTTGGAGAGCCCTTTAGCATCTGCAGGAAAATAACATTTTCATTAGGGGCAAGACACTACTCTGTAAGAAAAAAATTTAATCTTAATTATTTATATTATCAGCTTCTTGCACTGTCAAGCACCTGGGTTGAAGAGGACGATAGCTCGGAGACAACCCAGCTCTGTTTTGTCCATTTGCATATCTCTCATTTTATTGACGAGCTCGGTAAGAACCCTAAATAATGACAAGCAATGCAAAGATTTTTTGAAAAAGGTTTTAGAGTGTAAAATACAAAGACCATAATGAGAAAATTACACTTATTTTACTGACTTAATGACATTAATAAACATAAAATTACCTGTCAAATATGGCGCCGACCTCTGCACTCTGCACACTCTCCCTGTGTTAGATATTAACAATTATTATGCAGATACTATGCATATGTAAAACATTAGCCAAAAGCATTACATTTAGTTGAAATTTAAATGCAAGTTTGCTGGAAATTTTTTGTCTCGATCAATGTACCTGTCAAAAATGGCTCCAACTCCTGCACTGTGTGCACTGTCGCGTTGCAGCTCAGAGGCCAGGAGAACTCCATCCTTCAAGGCAATGGAGCGATGGGAGAACGAGGCAATGAGGAGCTCATTCCATCCTGACAAATGAAATACAATAAAACACAAGTAAGTCATGACAGCATTTCCTCCCAAGCATTTTAATTGTTCTTAAGGTGAAATTACCCTTACAATGAAAAGCTGTTGTAAAGAAAACTCTTTCCTTCCTCAGGTTGAAACCAGTTGTACGACTATGCTCGACTCATCCAGCAGCACCTTTTGCAAACTTCCTGCCTTCCCTTTAGACTTATTTCCATTGGGTCCTGACCCAGTGCGTCATTGCAACACACTTCTAATTAAACTAAAATTATTATTGCCAGTTGTCCCTTTGAACAGAAAAAAACAAAACACTTGGGACATCACCAAACACGTAATAACAGGGACCTAGCAACAGTGACTGCAACAATGTCCTCCCATCAGGTGACTCTGCCAATGTGTCTACCAAACTTGTTGTAGATTATCCCTGTGTGAGGCTACTGTAGTTTAAGTATCTAGGCTCACACTCTGTATCCCTCACCTGCCTATGTTTTTGTACACAGTTGTGTTTCAAAAACAATTGGACAAAAATCTTCCTCAATTCCTGAAATGTATGTCCAAATATATATTATTGTGCATCATTTAATATATATTGTTATTTAAATATCCAAGGCAAAAAGCACCTTACAGGCTTTTTTTGGCTCTGCTGGCAAATCAGGAAAAAAAAATCAAGAAAACAGTTCACAGTACTATCTTAGATAGCAATGTAATTGTATAATACAGCTTTACACATGAAAATAGACAATTTCAGCAAATATCCTTGGCCTTGTTATTCTTTCAGAAGTCTAATTTGTAATAATGCAACGTT
Source organism: Seriola dumerili (assembly GCF_002260705.1). Taxonomy (NCBI): domain Eukaryota; kingdom Metazoa; phylum Chordata; class Actinopteri; order Carangiformes; family Carangidae; genus Seriola; species Seriola dumerili. The sequence goes on from NW_019175916.1 coordinate 628,503, forward strand.
CACAATCTTCCACACTGAAACTTGCATCAGACCTAATGTGGATCTGATACCTGTGTTCTTGGTAGGTCTTGCAAAAGCAAACCATTTCAATATGACTTCGGTAACACGACTACCTTTCTTTGGCTTCAGTGGCCATTACTCAAGTTTGTTGTTGCAGTAAAGGTCAGATGTCTCCAAGGAAATGGCTACAGCCTACGTTAATGCTGCTGGCATTTGAGTGACAACAGAGGAAGCACTATTCTCATTTTTTAATTTTAGGCATTGTTCACATTTCACATTGTTCAAAAACTAAAGTAAAGTTCTTTAAGTTAAGTTTGTTGTTTTTTGTGTTGATTTTGAAGGTACAGTTCCACGTGGATCATTAATGACTGTAGGTTCTCAATCATACCTGCACGCAGAAGGATGACCTGGTCATCAAGGGGCAGTTCAGAGAAATGAGGGATTCTCTTTGCCCACTCCACCAAGGCAAACAGCTGTTTGTCTGCAGTCTGACAGATGTTGGTAACTGCATCATGGGGCTGGAATCAAACAATACAACAACATGACTATTTGGTTATATATCTAAACCAAATACTTTCAATTATTACAACTTGAAAGCACATGTTTAATCAAGTTATCTTAGAAAATTGAGCCCAAACTCATTGTGCTGCCATGAAAAACACGACTGACACATTTATTTATATAAATCTACTGATTGCCTTGTTCCAACCACTCACAGAGTTGCCTGCAGAGCCTCCGTCAGAATGAAGCTCAGTCTTCAGCTCCACTGCCGTCTCTGCCTCCAAGATCTTCTCCACAGGCATCTCCTCATTCACTCCAACACTGAACTCCAGCTCTCCTTCACGCTCTCGGTTCCTCTGGCGCTCCTCCTGGACCGCTGCATCAGACAAAACGTAAGGAAACAGCGATGGTGGGAGAAAAGGAATGAGATGATGGCTAACACTGAATAATGACAAGACTCTGCTGCATTGAGAAAGTCCTGTTTCCAATTCAGTGCTGTCTTCAAAAAATGGATAATGGATAATGACAAGACTCTGCTGCATTGAGAAAGTCCTGTTTCCAATTCAGTGCTGTCTTCAAAAAATTGAATCATGTCAGGAACAGCAAAAATGAATTTCGAAAGCACTGTAGTCTACTCAGAATTCTGTTAACTCTAAATGGCAATTTCTACTGTACATTGCTAAAGACCTGATTTTAATTCAGGGTGTTAAGAAACTTACTTTAAAATGTTTCTCAATGCATTGTTGCACATAGCGATTTTGGATTTCCAACTTTTTCTACTGTGCACTCTACATAATTAGTATCCATCATGACAAAAGTCTGATGAATTTACTTCCATTATCAACAGAAGTACAGTAACTGGAAGGTTGGAGTTACATGCAAGACTTTGTTATCAACATGCCCTTGATTTAGCTTACATGCATTAGCTTTATGTTTTACAAAAGAATACTAAATTGTTAAAGACAGAATAACAATGCATCTAAAAATCTGTCATTTTTCCCACCCCTACTAAAATGGCAGCATTATTCCAGAGTGGTGCTGTCCTAACAAACACAAAGCACCTTGAGGACAACTGAAGAGCCAAGCGACTAGTATGTGAAGTTCATTAAAACTAAACAGTGGTGAAAAATCGAGCCTGTGCTGTCAACAGCAACCCAAAAGGACACTGATCTCAAACTGATCTACCCATCTCACTGGTAAATCAGACACTCTGACAAAAGTGCAGCCATAAGAAACTGACATGGGAAGGTGATTTAACTGGTGATGAAACAGAAAGACAAAATCTTCAGCTAAATGAAGGCCTTCACTAGAATATGATCCATTACTTTATTTGCTGCTTCAACACCGATCCACTCCATCAGATTTTATACACAGGTACAAAGAACTACGGCTGGCTAACTGCTTATTTTATAAAATTATAAAATCACCACAAGTCAATATACCAAAGCGATCCACGCTCATTCACATTTCTGGGTACACTGTCACCCACAAATCTTCCAGAGAACAAATTTTTCATGCCTAACACATTAGGTCTAATTCTCTAAGTAACATTAAAAATACAGCATCTTTAACATTTTATTGCCATACTCATCCATCCCTCATCCTTTCCATCTTCTTTTATCCACTTTATATGTTTGATCACTATTGAAAGATGGAGAAAGGGTAGAATAGGAGAAAATGAAGGGAAGAGATGGAAAGGGGTTAGTTATATAAACCAGCCCCAATATACCGTACTCTACCCTTTAACACATCTAATCAAGCATCCACCCTCACCTATACCAGAAAACTGAACTCATCAACAAATAATCAATTTAGTTGGGCTTCCTTTAGAATAATTAATTGTTCTAGGAAATCTAATTGCCTGCCAATATTTAAATCATTGTAGAAATCGCAGATATATGTCCCCTTTGTGTATATGCATGTAAGACAACTCACAACAAAACGTGTGACTAAACCGTCAATAACCAAAGGTCCTCAGTATGAACCTCTAATATAACCCTGTTTCTTGCATACCTTCCCTCTTCATGCCCATGGCCAGGCACTTCTGGTAACGGCAGTACTGGCAGCGATTGCGCTGGCGTTTGTCAACCAGGCACTCTTTGTTATCCCTGCAGGTGTAGCTCAGATCTTTGCGCACAGTTCGTTTGAAGAAACCTTTGCAACCCTCACAGCTATACACTCCATAGTGTTTGCCTGTAAATTGCAGAAGTAAAAAGAAAAAGGTAAAAGTTAGAGGCCAATGAGAAGATCAAACATAGCCAATCCAAGTGAAGGCAACAGTCTGACAAACATTTTTTTATTTTCATTAGGAACAGTAACTGACAATTTGTTACACTGTTGAGGAAACAAAGTCAAAAAAATCAGACAGTAAAGGATCAACCACACTAAAATTGACATAGAATAAAAGTCTCCAGCTGATGTTTCATTTCTGCTAATCTTGCTCTTACTGCACTCACTCACCAGAAGAGCGGTCTCCACAGATGACACACAGACGTTTCTGAGACAACATTATTCCAGGGCTGTGAGCTGGCATGGGCCTCAGGCCAAATGGAGGTTTGATATCCTCTGAGCTGCTGATCGAGTGCATCCCTGATATGGGTGCTGAGGAGGAGATCTGGATACACAGTGCAACCAAATAAAACATTTAAACACTGTAATGCCATTGGTTAATTATATGCTCTGTTAGTTTGACTATTTAGTCACCTTTTTCAATACTGGTAAAAAAAATATATATATATCTGACATCAGTGTGTCCAGTCGTGTGCATACAACAGTTTCTGCCAACTAATAAAAGTGCTATTAACCACACTATATATTATAAGAAATTGCATTGCAATGTACCCTAAACTAACATATATACTCTCTGCCCCATTTAAACAAATGCCAGTACCCTACAGATAAAACAGTTTTGGCTTTCATTTACCTGACTGTTGCTGATGGGTCCAAATCCCAGAGAGGGTGAGACCACTGGGGAGTTAAGAGAGGGACTGATAACTGAGAAAGGAGAACCCAAGATGTTGGTGGGGCTGTTGGAGGCTGAACTATTGGGCTGCTGTGAGGACATGGCTAGTAAGCAACCCAGTGGAGAGGATGATGTCCCGTCTGAAGGATATTTATCTGAGGGTGACATAAAAGATAATGATTAGTTGAATGATACCTGTCTTTAACTGTAACTGGCTGTACTTCTACATTGCAAGTAGAACTGAAACAATTACTGATCTATGGTCAACTAGTTTGATACTTGATTAATTGTTATTTTTCAACCAGAGCTGCCAATCATTCTCTGGTTCAAGCCTCTCAAATGAGAGGATTTGCTGCTTAATTCTGTTTTACACAATTAAAGATTAAATATCTTTGAATTCTGGACTGCTGGTCATAAAAATACCTATACATATGACATACCAACTTCCAATTTGAGAAACTAAGGTTGGAAAATTTCACTCTTCTCTAACATTTTATAGACCAATCGAACCACCAAGACAAAAATCGTGAGTTGCAGGACACAGTGACTGCGACTTTCAAATTTTCGAACAGCTTATGTTAGCAAAGTTTCCTATTAAACCAAAACCCTAAATAAACCTGACTCGTGCTGTCACACAAATAGAGTGATTAGATGGACGAATGTGATTGGAACCACAGCATTTATAAGATGAACTGAAGCCCAAAATCAAAATTGTTCTACAACGTTCGCCCTAATCAAATTGGGTAAATGAAAGGGAAAATACACTAAGAGTTAACAACGTTTTGTGTGTTTTGAGTGAGAATCTTTATTCAAACTGAGCAAACCATGAAGTAATTTAAAATTTGCTTATATTAGTCGGTATTTTATAATGTTAACTGACTCCTGATGGAATCGCAATAACGTTACACGTTTGCTAAATGTTGCTAACGATACGTAATAACGTTGACATTAACGTTACTCTGTAATGTTGCGGTTAAATAAATGTTAATCACAAACAGATGTACCAGTATCTTTAACTATTTCCGTGAATTTACACCGGCATTGTATATTATTGGCCAAAACACATAAATAATGCCCTACGTTTGCTTTTGCCGTTTGCTAGCTAGCTAGCTTGCTACAAATCCATAAACGTTCGAAAGACCCTGGCTAGGTAACATTAGCTAGCATTAGCTGGTTTCCATACGTCTGACTGTTACTGCATTTTATAGCGTTTCGTAAAACAAAGATTTAAACAAACCCAGTTAGACTTCAAAATGTGGAGCTTGATAACTCGACAGTGGACGAACCACTTGAATAAATTCGCACAACTAGCGCTATGTTCAGCAGGTAGCCAAGATTAGCTGGTTGGCTGCAGTTACGGCTAACGTAGCTAATATTGCTAACGTTAGCCTAATGCACGGCTCAGGGTGATAATCTGGAGAAGCAGTTATTGACAAAATAACTAATCGAGTCGTTTGAGGGTGGGAATTACTTACCAGACACACCTTCGACGCATTGTTGAAAACCACCTCACTGTACTTATTGTGATCAGACAAGCGCCAGACAACAGGCCGACACTCAGATCCAGTTTACTTCAACTTGACGCTGTTGTTGTTTACAGGCCATGGTGGCTCAGTGCCAGCATCCCTCGAGCCAAAATGTCTCATGGGACCACCCATAACAGCACTGTCATATGACACTCCTGCAGTAGATGTTCAGCTCGATGTACTATTTAAACACACCAATTTTTGTTCTCATAATATTCCCAAAGATTAGAGCATTTGTAATAAAACTATGTTATACAATTTCTGATTTATTACAAATTTATCACCACACATTGTTCTAAGATTGAGTAAATGAGCCTCCAACAAAGCCTACACATTCACACAGAACATCAAGCTGGTCAATGCCCCAAACACTGTCAAAACAGGGAATCACTGATGCATTCAAGAGTAAGTAATGGAAAATGACTCACACAACACATTTGCATGTACTCGGACAAACTGAAGGTACCCTACCAGACAATCAAATGTGTATAGTTGATTGTCTGATTATGATGAGGTGTGGTAATCTAAAATTAAAGTGTGATATAAATGCTATAAATGCTGTGTGATTTTTAGGTGTCCTTATTATGGCACAGTTGATCTAATCTGAACAATTTTTGGACAGCCACTCCTACAAAAAGTGGTTGAAGGAGGGGCATACACAGTATTGCACAACATGTTCTTGCTCCAGTTGTTCAGTAATATTTTCCACTATCTAAAATATTTAACACGATGTTCTGTTTTGAAGTTCATCCTCAAGCTCCCTTGTTCTCCAGAGTGGAGACTGAGTTGCACTTGTGTAGGAGTTGTAATTAGTTGCAACACTTTTTTAACCCTAGGATACAGAAGTGACCTGCAATTTCTTTTAAGCTGCATTTACTTTTTTTTCTTTTTACATGGTTAAATTGTTTAAACTACTAATTTGGTCACCAAAGTTAAAAAGCTGTTTCTGAGAAAAACTCTGTCTGTGTAAACTCACACAGGAGCTGCCCTAAGTTAGATGCAGCCCCCGAAAACATAACATTTTCCAGTAAACAGGCTACTCCAGACCCCAAATATCACAATATTGATTTTTCTTTTCTGATTGATTTACCCACTGAGATGTTTTGAATTCTTAAATATTTGTTACAGTATCTCTGGATTTATCTTCAATATATAGAACAGGGGAGGGAAACATGGGGAAGTGATTTATATTTTTTACTGTTATCAAAACAAGACTTGCTCTTCTTCATTCTTGAACAACCACACTGGATAAAATGTCAAAGACTAATTTTCATTGTAATCTGCTGACATTGCAAAATGATGTCAAAATTGTGGATTGTTCATTTGTCAGCAGATTTAAAAAGTTTTTCACTTGTTATCCTTGTATTTCATGGCAGGTGTAGCTGTTCTCATATTCTCTCTCTCTCATATGCTCTCATTTCATCTCAACAAACCAGAAAGCCATGCGCTGTGCAAGACAAAAAGAAACTTGAAAGACTGCTTCGTCTATAGTTGCTCCTGAAGAGGTGTCTCTTAACAAGCCAGGTGGCATTCTTACTACAAACACTGTGCTGCTCAAAGCTGCTATATGGTACCATTTATTAGGACCAATACCTGGTCACAACAAAACTATAAATTTACCAATAGATCTCTTTTTTTTGTTGCATTTTGTTTACCTGTTTCCTATGATCATGACTGAAAACAGATTCATTGTGAAGAAAAGGAGTCCAATTCTGTATCTGATTTTTATCTCAGGTATGTACATGAATTTTTTTCAACTGTTGTTGGATACTCATAGCTACATGTAGACACCAATCTTTTGAGTATGTGAAGAAAGGTTACTTTTTAGAATATAAAAAAATTCCACGTTATGGTTAGAGATTTTCAATGGATACATGAATACTTGTTACTTGTTACTGCTGTTATTACACCTGCTGTGACTGAACAGACAACCTGTACTTCCACAGGATTCTTCGCAGTGGGATCTTCAGACTTTCACCTTGTTGATATTTCAAACACCTATAAAGAGGCGAAGAGCTATTGCAGAGAGATATACACAGATTTAGCAACAGTTCGGAGCACAGCAGATATGAATAATCTGATCAATTTAGTTTCAACAAATACCACTGCCAGAGCCTGGATAGGACTGGAGATTGGAGATGTGTGGATGTGGCACTGGTCTTGGCCTGATGAAAAACTGGATTTTTTAAACTGGAAGGCAGGAGAACCGCGAAAAAAGAATCAAGATGCTTGTGCAGCAATGGATCGACACGGCGAGTGGTTTGAGAGTGACTGTGGAATCAAAAGAGGTTTTGTTTGTCATGGTAAGTAAAATGACAACATTGCTGTAAAAGTTATTTCACACGGCACAGAACCTCACTATACTTATGTAATAAAATATGAAACTATTGGACTTACAGGAAATGGTGAAACAAGTGGACACATTTTTGTTGATGACACCAAATCATGGAGGGACGCTCAGAATCACTGCAGGGGCTTATCGTCTGATCTGGTTAGCATACACTCAGCAGAAGAGAATGAGGCAGTACATAATGTGTCTGTGTCACAAAATGTGTGGATTGGCCTCTTCAAAGATCCCTGGAAGTGGTCAGATGGGAGCAACTCATCATTCCGTTTCTGGAAACCCCATCAGCCTAACTACCTTGAAGATCAGAAATGTGTTGCAGCTGTATTCAAAGATAAAGGGCAGTGGAATGACCTGAAATGTGGTGGCAAATGCAAATTTGTTTGTCATGGGGGTAAGTCGGTGCTCTTGTGGCAAAGTCAGCACAGTGATGTTGTAGAATTTGCAGAAAGTTCTATTTTAATGTTTTGTAACCTTATGCAACGGACAACAGAGCTACATCCATCACTGTCTTCCTCTCAGTGTCTATTTCATTATTGACTCTTACAGAAAGGAAATCAACTTCAACAACCCAGGCGACCTTTACAACAGATCAACTGCCAACAAACATGACAGCTATTCTGAATACGTCATCTCAAGGGATCATAGCAACATTTAATTTCACTGTGGCTGCTTCCAAACAGCCAAACACTACTAATGTTACCACTGAAGTGGAAACAACTGCCACTGAACTAACAACACCAAATACCACAGGTGTTGTATACAGTACCTCAGTCACTGAGCTCAACAATGCCACTGCAGAGATGTCAACTGTGACAGCTACACAGCTACCTCCAGCAACTACTGTGCAAGTAACCACAGATGGTATTTCTGCATTAACAACACTGGTGGAGACTTCAGCCCAGAACACAACGCAGCTTTCAACTCCAATGTCCACTGAAAACACCCAAAGTTTGCCTCCGGGTATGTTTAAAATTGTCATGTGCCTATGTGTTTATTTTAGATAAATTTACATTATACATTATGGATTTCAGTAATGTTCCTCTTTCTGTTTTCTTCCATTAGGAAATCTGATACTGGTCCAGCAAAACATGACATGGATTGAAGCTATGAGTTACTGCAGGGAGCACCATATTGACCTTATCCATATTTCCTCTAAAGACATTCAAGAGAAGGTGGCTGAAAAGACAAAGAACGCCACTTCAACCCATGTTTGGCTCGGCCTGCGCTACACCTGTAACTTCAATTTTTGGTTCTGGACTAGTTCGACGACCGGCTGTTACCAGAACTGGGCTCCCGGACAAGGATCTGAAGGGAAATATGACTGTGGTGTTACAGGTGCCATTGAGGCCACTGGGAGGCAGCAGTGGGTAGGCTTGCCTGAGACAGAAAAACTGAATTTCATCTGCTATGCATGTGCTGGATGAGTATTAAGGGCCAGTGACACTTAAGATGACAAAGATACTGCAGTTTTAATTATGCTGTGTGAAGAAATAACACATTTGTTCTGGCTGTACAACTATTTTTGCAGTTGATGATTTAACTTTCAGAACCATGTGTCTGACAATTGTAACATTAAGCCAGTGGACCTTGACAAAATGGTTATTTTAATGTTCTCGTATGACGTCATACTTCTACCTTTGTTGAAATACAGCTGCCTTCTCTATTGTTGAGATTGAATTTCATTAAATATGAGAACCTCATGTGGTGTGTAGGCGTGCACATTCACAGTCATGGGCAGCACGAGTAATGTGAGAACACTGATCTTCTCTATGCTTTTCACTTGGGGGTTACTATTTGCATGTTGACCCCCTGGGTTGGGCCCCAAGATTGTCTTTTTTAGACCACCAGAGTATGGCCCAGATCCAGACTGCCTGCTGCCCTCACTGACCTGACCTTCACTAGTAGCCACATGGAAGGCAGAGCTCAGACACTCACCTTCCTGTCTGCACCCTTGAGGTACACAGACCATCTGTAACCATGGGTGAATGATACATTTTTCAGTGATTAAAATTGTACTTCATCAGTTTCAAATAAATGCATCTGTGAATACACAGTTTGTTAGCTGTTAGCTAGTTTTGGACCTTCATTTTTTCACTTCTAACAACACAGTACAAAAGTCCTTCCTTTTTTGAAATAATGACTGCAGATACATGTTTGAAGGAGCGTTTATTGTCAGTTGGTACATGTTAAAGTTTATGTTCTTTGAGGTGGAAAAACAAGGAACTGTGTGAAGAGCAACAACACTGGAAATACGCTGTGCTTAATAGTGTAAGTCATTATAACTGCTGTCAGGTAAAACTTTTGATACTGGATGCACACTGGAGTCCTTAAAGTTTAAACTGAAAATAAAATTGTATGTGTCTAAATCCCAACATATACTGATATTCCTGTTTGGAAAGAAGAGACTGTAATATTTTTTCACCACTTTCATTATTATCCAGATGTGAGCATGCTACTTGTGATAGTTTAATCAGTATATGATTATGTGCATCATTGAATTAAATAATCCTATATAACTACTGAATACTGGTACGTATAGTTTGTAATCCAGTGCTGCATTCTGATAACTGCTTTTGCATCCACAATGAGGGCCTTGTCACTTTTCAATTACCACGGACCATTACACATGAGTGTGTCATAGCTTAGTTTCTCACTGAATAGGCATTGGTCAGTGAGCCTCCCATCAGTTCAATGTTAATGTCCCATTGGGTCCAGTCAGTGGGTCCGTGGACCACCCCCTCACCTCCTTTTCTCACCCTCATCTCCTCTTGTGTGCTGTCCAGCTGGCTCTGACCTCTGACCCGTCCACCCTCACTCCTGACCCCTGGGGACATTCCCACGCCACACCCTTTTGTGTACACCTCTCCATGGTAACCCAGTGGTCACTGCATCTGCATTTGTAGAGATTATGGTGATAAACATAAATTCACTTTCACTTGGATCAGTGTAATGAAGCCTAATTTTGCCTAATACCAATTCAAGTATGAGGTTTTACAAAACGGATACCTGTATATTAATTAAAGGTGTGTGAACAATTTTCACCAAATATAAAATAAAAACATATAATTTACTTTAGGCTATATTTTAGTTCATCATATAGGATATTTATCTCTCTAATACCATACAGAATATGTTTACTAAATCAAAAAGATGAATGCAGGAACTAAACGATGCAATTTAAGGTTGCTAACAACTAAACAACTAAAATGAATCCATATTAAGGTCAGCAAACATACTTTTTGGGTTTTAATTCAGAAATTTCTGAAGTTGAAACTTTAAAATCAAGTGCAAATATTAATTTTGACTTCTATCTACTACTTCTCTCTACCTGTCTTACACACTTCTGTCTTTCTCCTCTCTCCCTTTCTTCTCTGAGTCTGCACCCCTCCGTAGATCCCTCCCTTCTTTTCCTTCTGTCACTTTCACACTTAATTGTAGAAAAAGAGATTTTCTCCATTGAGGCTGAGTCTCTTAGGTAACCCCATTCCTGCATGAAATGAGATGGATAGAGGGAAAGACATAGAGAAGGGGACATGGACAGGCAGACTGAACAAGCAGCGGTTGAGGACGGATGCAGAGGAGAGTGGACTTTACAATATTTGAAAAAAGTTAGAATGAAAGAATAAGAATTTAATATTTCATGGTGCTAGTGACACATAATTAATCACTCCTTTTCTGGGAATATTATTACTCTGTTACTGATGGTGCATAATGTAAGTATTAATGTAATTAATAGCTTTTTCACTTGTTAGCAAAACTTAATTCATTAATACACTTGTTAATACCTGAGAAGTAAAGATAATTAGTAGCTGAATAATATGTACATTTTTAAAAAAGCATTTAGTAGTAGAAACGTATAATATCTAGAAGAAACAGTTACTATTGGATTTTTGAGTGTGTAGCCTGTTCTCTTTTGACAGTTCATCAATGCTTCATCTCATAACAAACAGTAACTCTTTGAACAAAAGCTTTAAAAAGTTCAGGACATTTTATGATAGATATTTTTGCACTTATTTTGATTAATATTTTATCAAACCATCTATTCACCACAGGATTTACTTCCAGGGCAAGGAGATGCCACTGATGTTCTTTCCAAGTTTGACAGGGAGTCTGGTGTTGATTGTCCAAACGCAATTCTTGTATTACTTCTCCATACTTAGGAGTTGTGGATGGACATCATGCCCCCGACTCTCATTTCCGTCCTCTTACTTCTTACTGTTATAACACAGAGATCAACATCTGAAGTAATTAAATGTGATGTAGCTGTGTGCCAAGATGGGAATATATTTCAATTGTTGAAGTTTGACTTTGCAGGGCTGATACTGATAGATAGATAGATAGATAGATAGATAGATAGATAGATAGATAGATAGATACTTTATTTATCCCCTATAGGGGAAATTCATGTGTCCATTAGCTCAGTGTTGATAATAATAAAAACAGTTAATAATGAATAAATAATAATAATTAAATTTGTCCACTTTCTTTGGCTGAGTTGTTGTATAGCCTGATAGCAGTGGGAACATGGGAACAAAGGATCTCCTGAACCTCTCTGTTCTGCAGCGCAGTGAGATCAGATGTTTGCTGCTGTAGCTGCTTCTCTGTCCTCCCAGAATGTTGTGGACAGGATGGTTGGTATTATCCAAGATGGCCTACATCTTACTTTGCATGCATCTCTCCACAACAGTCCTGAGTGAGTCCAGACTAGGAGCATTTTCAAATTTAATGCAACTGAAAATTTGTGATTATCAATATATGTGACGTTAGATTCAAGTTTAATCAGGTTTTAGTTAGGTTTCTCAATTTAAAATCTGTCTTCATAATACACATTGAGTTTCTAGACCCTGGACTTGGAATTTCCTCAATTCTCTCTTGTACGCTGCCTATTTCTCCAAGGCTGCAGCAGCGGCCTGACTTTTTTCAATTTTCTGTTAATCATATTGACTTGAAGTAACAAGTAAACTGAATATGTGGATTAGTTGCTTATTTAGTTTTCTGGACAGCTAAATGTGAAAAAGTTCAATTTCTATCTCGGGGGAGAATACGATTATTAATGGATGAGGAGATGACATGGCACAGGGCCACATGGTATATGGTTGGTGAAGTGAAATGGAGGCTGACAGAGATGTTTTTTCCTTGTGCCAAATGAATCTTTGGACTATATAGGACCATGACTTACATATTTTAATTATGTGCATAACTGAGTAAGAGTGATTAAGCACATGTCAGTTATTTGATGTTACTGCCATATGTTATCTTTTATCAGTCTGAGAGTTCATTTTATACAATTCCACATTTGTTACAAAGATACAGTATGTACTTTTATAATGTATTGCATATGGACAAAGAAGGACTTAGAATTCAAATCTCCACTCACTATTTGAGAAGGGCCCTGCAGGGTGGGAAATGGAGGCAGAATTTCAGAAACTTTATGGATCAGTGCCTCGACCTGAAGCTTTGAGCTGGAATAGCCATTTGGGGCCTTAAATTCCAGGATGTTTGTGTTTACATTTATATAAGAATTATTTGTATAAGTAAGTAAATAGAATATTGCATTAGTTGTCAGTTAAAGCTATTAAAAAAGTTGCACTTGGAAGAAGGTTATAATTTTACTACTCTCTTGATTGCATCTTTCATCAAGCTGTTTATTTGGAAAAAATAAAGGTTCTGACATTGTCTCTGTGTTTGTCATTAATCACACTGCTCCATTTTGCCAGATCATAACAGAGTTTGGCAGCTTTTCAAATTCCATTCAGCAGACCATCAGTTCACTGATGAATACACAAATGATAAGGATTGCTTTATAACTTATCTGCAGAGGCCATATGGTTTATATAAGAAGCTTAAGTGGCTATTTATAAGAGTCATTAAAAGACAGTGATTTGCAGAACTTAAGAAATTTGCAGATTTACTTAATTTGAAAAACATTGCTGAATCATTTGTTGTAGAGTGAACAGTTCTCACTCCAACCCATACCCAAAGAGCCAAACCTCGATTTCTTGTAAATCACATGACTTTGGGGAAATCTGGCTGACTTGCAACAACCAATAAGAGGATGGTTACACATTGTGAAACAGAAACAAACACTTTTCATGTTGCAAGCCAAGTAGTGCTTTAAAGTGGACTTTTATACAAACCAAACATGTTATCATCTGAGATGCATCTGTCAGTCCATTACAATCTGGTCTTTATTGTTATATTCTCATATTTTAGATAAATCAGTTTAGATCACCTACTTTAATTTATACAGAAATGTATACACTACTCACCCAAAGAATATGCTACACATTTGTACACATGCATGTACGCATGGTGTATGTGACAGTATGATGATTTTCTCAGTTTATATGATGGCACATGCTACTTGAGGGTGAGGAATGATAGATATTTCTAAGTTTACTCAAAAGGAAAAAAAGAGGGAGGGCATACCAGCGATTGAGAAATACAGGGGTGGATAAATAATAAAACCTCAGTTGATCAAAATCCTGTGTCAGAGCAGAGAAAGACATAGAAGCTGCACAATGGAGCGTCATATGATTTCAATACTGCTCCTGATCATGACTGTGGACTCAGTGTGCTCAAGGTAAAATTCCAAAATCTAGATTGCGTAATAATGTAATGTTATGCTGACCTATTTGTGCTCAATGCAAAGAGGATTCAAATATATTTTTTGTTTTCTGGTTAAATGATTATTTTGTCACAATGTAATATATCAGACAAAATAATTTGCATTGCAGATGTTTATCTATAAGCAAAAAAGTATGGCAATGAAGAGCTATTTTTCACCTTTGTGTACAGATTCTTCATCTCAGCACCCAATGTATTTCATGTGGGAGTTACTGAGAAAGTGTTAGTCCAGATGGGAAAACCTCATCTCAACAGACCTGTCACTCTCTATCTGGAGTTTGAGAGTTCAGGTTATGTTGTGTCTACGAAGGAAACGGTTGTGTGTACTAACGAACAGGATATCAAAACAGTTGAGCTGAAGGTATGAAAACTTCCTTACTCATAAGCTAATTATATAGACTGAAATGTCATTATCCCAAACTTCTATTTCGCTTCTTTACAGATAAACAGGGAAATGATGTCAAGACTTGACTCGGGAAAACAAAAAAAACCTTATCTTTTACTGGTGGCAGAGAGCCCGTCCTTCAGTAGCAGGAAGATAACAAGGGTCCTGGTATCAAAACACAGGGGCTATATCTTTATTCAGACTAATCAGCCAATGTACAACCCGACACAGAAAGGTAAATTGAAAGTCAACAAATGTGAAAAAAATGTAAAACAGGAAGGATTAACAGTGATATTTAAAGCCATTATGTTGATTATCTCTCTATAGTGAAGTACAGGATATTCACTCTTGACCACACATTCAGGCCTCACGAGGAAGTGTTCCAAATATCAGTAATTGTGAGTAGATATGTTTTCTTTAATGCTAATTGAATAAAGAGGACTTTGAAAGATCTGTACAACTGATTCATGCTTTTATCATTTTATTACAGAATGCTGCTGGAAACAGAGTAATGAAGTCCCTTAAAACTGCAAAGGGGGGAATACTCAGAGGCATATTCCCCATACCTGATGTCTCTAAGTATGTAATAACACATTTGCAATTAATTTGGACTTACACTTTAACAACACAAGATACCTTAATAACAAACGTATGTTTTGTTTACATAGAATGGGCACGTGGAAGATTACAGCACACTATGAAGGTGATGAAGACAATGCAGTTTCTCGAGAATTCAAAGTCCAAAAATTTGGTAAGCTAATAATATGATTAAAGTATATTCCTCTTTTTAAATTAAAATATTATTTTTTTTCAATCTTAAATCATTATTTATTTATTATTGTTACACACCTTAGTTTTACCAAGTTTTGAGGTGAACATCGCAATGGAGGAGAACTATATTTTGCTGAATGCTGAGCAGTTTAACTTCACCATCTCAGCCATGTAAGTGTTGATTCATTCATTCAAAAATGGCTTATTGCTGAAGTAAGCTAAGGTTAAAAGTGGCTAAAAATCTCTGCAGGGCAGCAGAAATGTAACCCTACTAAAAGTGACCCCTTTCAAATTATAGGCCTACTAAGTAATTTGATTCAGTGTTAATATAAAGATTTTGATTAATACACCCTTCAATAATTAGGGACTCTCACTGCTGAGTCCACATAGTTTACAATATACAGGTTGGGTTGCGTTTCTCAAGCCTCATTATATCATATCAATATCATTATATTTTCAGACTCACTTTTTATCTTAACTTCAGAAGTTAGAATTTTTAAATGATTTTCTTTCTAGGTATTCACATGGTGAAAAAGTTAAAGGGGCTTACCATTGCCAACTTGGAATAGTAGGAAAAGCTACAACCAATGGTGGAAAAATAAAGCCTATCACGGGACTGGAGCTGACTGGTTCGGTGAGGAAACATATACCTATACAAGATTTATAATGCAGCTCATTTCAAGATATGAGATTAGATAATCTGTCCACATATTGCATCTCTTAAGTGTTTCATTACTTCAAAACCTACTGTTTATGCCATTTCTTGCAGGTCCAGGATGGAACTGCAGAGGTTTCTCTCCGTACAGCAAAGATAAATAATCAACTCCAAAACAAGATGAACCAAACCCTCTCTGATTTACAGCAAAGTGGAGCACAACTCTATTTGAGATTATTTGTCACCAACATACAAAGTAAAGGACACACTGTCACACTTAATACATATATTATATACGTATTTATTATTAATTTTTTTTATTTATTTATTTATTTAAATGTACAGTAAAATAACTATACACCTATGAAATAGATATAGAATTATTTTAATGATATGAGCCGATCAAAAATGTGAAAAAGTACCCTGTGTGGCTCAAAAATTAACATTACTTATTATATATTCATAATCTAAGTTTTACTGACAGATGGTATTACTACAGGAATATTTCTGGTATTTAAAAATAGCAATATTAACAAAAATGATTTTACTACTACTATAAATAAAAATAATATTAATAACAATTTATCTCAAAGTATAAGGATAAATCTGTTGAGAAGTGCCACCTTGTATTTCAGAGAGTATGAGAAGATATTGTGAATATTATTGTGATTTTTCATTGTGGCTGATATTGCTATGTGCATATTTTGACACAGGTGGTGAAATGCAAGAGGCAGAAGTTTATCTTCCTGTTGTCTCTCACAAATACACCATGGATCTCTCTCGAACTCGCTCATACTTCCTCCCTGGATATCCACTAGATGTAGTGGTATGCATAAAATAAACAAATGGGTACACAGCTAAGGACATGACTGTGATGATTTTGCATGTAAAAGAGTTTGTTTGTTGTTATAGGTGGTCATGAGTCGCCCAGACGGCTCTGCAGCAGCTGGTGTGCCAGTAAACATCAATGTACCAGGATCTTCAGAGCAATCTTTCCAAGGCATTACTGACCAGGAGGGGGCAGTGTTTTCTACCTTTAATATTGACACTATAGACGAGATTCCTGTTGAAGTCAGTATCCCCAAACTCAGTCGAAGGTCTTATCAAACTTGCTTTTGTTCAGTTTTAACAGTTTCTACCTCTGGCTCCAAAAGGTGACCACAGACGGCCTGCAACAGAGGAAAGTAATTAGACGTGCTTCATCTCCAAGTAACAGCTACCTCTACATGAGTTTTAGCAACAAGATGCACTCTGTGAATCATTTACTTGCAGTTACATACAACACCGTGAATAGCCCAAATGATGGGTATATATACTACACGGTGAGCCATAACAGATGAAATACATCATGATACGTTTTAAGAAAGAAGAGCAGCAGTTTGTCATAATTGAACATTTGTGATTGTCTCTGTTGCAGGTCCTAAGCCGTGGGATCATAATAAAAAATGGTAGTCACTCAATTGGTAGATCAGTTAAACACAACCTACATATAACACCTGATATGGTTCCATCCTTCCGTCTGATTGGCTACTTCTACAACCAGAATGGTGACATCATTGCAGACTCGGTGTGGGTAGATGTCACGGATGAATGTGAGATAAAGGTCAAGGTGAGTAAACAGAACAGATAAGAGTGAAGCATGGGCAGAGTGAAACAGCGGACAGACAGAGCTTTACCTCTGTTGACTGTGTGTTTGAATAAAGTGATTTGAGTGGGACAGTTTTCATATAGGTTTGAATCTGTTTTAAATGAGGCGAAAGGGTGCTTTTTTAAATGTATTGATGGAATTAACGTTGAACTTGGACAACAGCATGTAAAAATCTCTGTATTGTAACTTAAATTTAGGTAGAACACAAAGGATCTGTTGAACCTGGAAGACAGTCAAAGCTAGAATTTGATTTAGATGGACAGAGCGCCAAAGTGGCTTTGCTTGCTGTGGATAAGGCCTTCTACGCTCTCAATGCCGATAATAAACTCACAGCCAGAAAGGTATCACTTTCACACCCTCCTTTTATACTTTTTCTCTTTTTTTTAATTTTTATTTTTATCTCAACTTCTATATTACAATACAGTAAATTCAATCTCTTGCTCACACTTTTCAGGTGTTTTCTGCTATGCAGTCATATGATCTTGGTTGCTCATATGGTGGAGGACCTGACCCAGTATCCGTACTAAGAGATGCTGGCCTGTCTTTTGTATCTCAGTCCGAGTCAGGGTCGAAAGGGGGTATGACAAAAACAAATTTTCATGAAAATCATTGATATAGCATCCTTAGCAAGCTTGAACATGGTATTAATAGTTAAATACTGTTTTATTATTTCTTCTTGATATTTTTTGAAATAAGACAGGATACTGCTGGTATAGCAAAATTGGATGAGAACAAAACTGTGACGTCTGCATATAAGACCAGGCTTTTATCTGACTTTCCTATTTTAATCTGAAAAATATCCAGATGATTCAAACTTGAAAGTGTCTTGAAAGCAGGTGTCCACTTACTTATCCCATGATCTTTTATGCTGTACTTTTCAGATTTTCACTGTAATTCACAATCTGCACGACATAGACGCTCCGTGGACCTTCAACAGGAAATGATGACCTTAAGTGAGACAACACTGTAGCATCACACCTTTGGTCTGAGATAATGTAAGATACTTCTGACAACAATGTTCCATAAAAATGTGTCTTCTTTTTCACTTTCAGAATCTAACTTTTCAGATGAAATACTTCAAGAATGTTGTGGTCATGGGTTAACTCTCATCCCTATGACACTAACATGTCAGGAAAGAGCAAAGAGAGTCTCTCTGGTGCGACAAAATCAAGATTGTGCAGACGCCTTTTTAAAATGCTGCCTTGAAGGAGAGCGTCTGAGACAAAAAAAGCTACAAGAGGATTCCCTGAAAGGACTTGGCCGGAGTGAGATGAAATTGTCATGAGGACATTATAATACAAAATAATACTCTACACACTTGTTTAAGCAGCATTTAATAACTGTGGCATGATCATCACAGATTTTGAAAACATACCTTTCATTTTCTTATTTTGTAGCTGTAACAGCAGCTGACATCGAGCAGTTCTTCTTGGACACTGCTGCTCAATATATTCGACGACTTTTCCCTCCAAGCTTTGCATTCACAGAATTTGATGTAAATGGCAAACGAAGGTAAGAGGTGGACAGTGAACACTTAAGACAGTTTTAATGTAATATTTCCTTTTCCAATGAAATACAGTGGCTAGTTACAGCCACTACAAGCTTTTCTAAACCATAGTTTTCCATTTGTTAATATTTATTTCTAATATTGTCAATGTGAGAATTTCAGCTTTCTCTACTGTTCAGTGTCAGTGAACATGGTTCACAACAAACTTAAGTCTACAGTGTAAATTATAAATAGACAAAGCATTTGTCAGATGCATTTTACAGCTTTTGACCTATTTTATCTTCACTGAAAACTTTTTTAGTTATCCCTTGACTCTACCTGATTCCATCACCACATGGGAAATTCAGATCATCACATTATCTGCTGCCAGTGGTAATAACTAAACTTCCAACTTCACAAATGCATCTTGTATATTTGAATAAAGATAATAAATATTCCTCTTTATTAATGTTCTATCCTCTTAACTGCAACTGACTTACTCTATGTTTCATTCAGGTTTCTGTGTAGTGAAGCCAACTGAAATCAGAGCATTTAAGAACACCTTTGTGTCACTGAGACTGCCATACTCAGTGAGAAAATATGAGCAAATATCCATTTCACCTGTTATCTACAACTATGGCAGTGACCAACTAAAGGTAGATATAACCTAATGTTGATGTTAAGTGGCACTTAATTAATTTACCACCTACTGTACAAAAACCTGAAATTGGATTCTTAATGTTGTTTTTGTCTTTGGACACCTGTATTCTATAGTTAGCAGTTCATATGGAACAAACTGAAGGACTTTGCTCACCTGGCTCAGCCACCACTACAGGTTTTGTTAACATTACTGTGGAGCCAGATTCCTCCCAGTTTGTCTCTTTCTCCGCTGTCCCCATGGTAACCGGCTCAATACCCATCAAAATACGTGTCTATGATATAGAGAATGGGAATGGAATAGATGCAGTTGAAAAGACTTTGAATGTGTGGGTGAGTAAATTACACATTATTTTATCTCTCTGCAAAGTCATTATTTTATAATAGAGGCCTACCAGAAAATACAAATTTGTCAACATCGCACGGGACACACAGTAATTTGGCTTCCTGTTATCTCATGTTGTAGACAGAAGGATTAGAACAGAGAGTTGAGGAAACCAAATTGATTAAATTAGACGGTGAGTTATTTCAGTATTCATCAGTTTTCATCAATGATGCTTGATATTTGTGATTTTTTTTTATCTTCAATATATCACATTTGTTTTAATAAATGTATTTCTCTGTTGTGAAAGGGAAGCGCACACTGACTTTAACTTTGGATGGAAGTTTACCAGATGAAACTGTCCCCGACTCCAGCTCCAATCTTTTTGTTTCAGTGGAAGGTATGTACTGTTAATATATATTGTCAGACACAGACAAATTTCACAGATCTTTTTAAATGACAGTGTCTTGCCTTTTCAATGCTCTCACCTGACAGAGAATGGATTTGGTTCACAAGTGATAAACCTTCTGTCTCCTGAGAAGGTCGCTAGCCTGATCCGATTGCCTACAGGATGTTGTGAACAGACAATGTCAGGACTTGCCCCTACAGCTGCAGCACTCCGCTACCTTGATCTGAGTGAGCAATGGTTTACCTTGCCTGTTGGTTCCAGAGATGATGCCTTTGATAAAATTGAGCAAGGTAGGAACGCATCATGTAGTTAATTGCATAACGTCTTAATCATTTGATAATTATGTCTGTAACTCTTTGTTGTGGAAACATGCACACAAATTTAGAACAAAGAAGAGAATAGGTTGAGATAAACCTAAATTGTCATTTCTAAGGACCTCATTAAGAGTTAATGTGGATTGCTCCTTTTGTTCATTAGTAGACCCTAAAGTTGCCGGTGTTGGTTTCTATTACACAATGTGTCTTGACCAGATTGACATGGAATTTGCTCTGGACACCCAGTGTCCCTAGAGGAAGAATTCAAGTTGAATTGAATTCACCATTTCATAGTTTCTCCACCAGAGAGTGGTGACAAGTGTATTGTTCAATTGTAAAATGTCCTGCCCAATACATTTCTTAGTGTTTGAGGGATCAATTAAGATTGTGTATTTATACTAAGGGTTTTATAGAAACAAAATTTTATTTGCCAATATTTTGTAACAGACTGGGTGACATGTTAATGTAACTATTATGTTATGGAGTTACTGTGGTTCATAATTACAGTTACTAAGTTTTACAGGTTGTCACTGAATGTGTCTTATGCTTAGAGGCTGTGAAGCCTGTCAGTTATCGCAGCAACCTATGACAGGGATTTCTGTGAGACAACGTACCTGTGACTGGCTTAGGGTGAGGGGGACAGGTTGTTGTTGTTCCTGGTAAACAGGGAGGGGGAGTTATTGGAGTCGGTTGACAGAGCTGAGATTATGCTGTGAAACCAGTTAAGATTTGTTGTTTTGGCATTGACCATGGGTGAAACAAGCTCACGACCCATAGCTTCATTATTGAGGGACGCCACAATATTATTATTGGATTTCTTTTTTTTTTTTTGGCATTTCCGCCTTTATTATTATTTTTTGATAGAGAGAGTGAAGAGAGACAAGAAAGACAGGGAAGATGACATGCAGTAAAGGGCTCATGCAGTATTTGAACCCCAGCCACTGCAGTCAGGCCTCAGCCTTGACATGTGATACATGCTCTACCAGGTGACGGACTGAGGCGCCCATTATTGGTCAAAAAATTGAGTTATAGTTATTGCAAATCAGAAAACAATATAACTGAAACCAGTTGATGGTGGCAGAATAAGTGATGGTGAGGTCACTCGTAGAAAAACTCTTCTATAGCGCTGCTTGAGGTCCAAAAATCCACAGAGAATCTGTAACATATTTTAACTGGGTAAAGTTTATTTGTGAATCAAAAGTGACCCATAGACTTCAATTGTATCTTTCTGTTTCTCATTAGTATTGTGGGATAATATGAATGTTGTGCCCTCTACAGGTCATCAACAAGACTATTGACAGTTTTGTTTTAAAGAAACACTTTTTTTTGTCAGGTTATGTAAGGGTTTTAACATACAAGACATCTGATGGATCTTATAAACCATGGAGTTCAAATGCCTCTGGTAATTGGTGAGTATTTTTTTATATGTCACCTTGTTGATACCTGATACCTGCAACCTATTTCTCTGTTTCATTAGGGCTTGGTGATATGACTGAAAACATATCAAGATTGTTTTAAACCTTTACCTTCTATCAGATTTTCAGATGTTAACACACTATGATTAGAGTGGTGTGAAGAAAGAATTCACTCATTAACAATCACTTGTCTCTTTTTTCCGCTTAAAGCTAGACTTACTAGACTGATACATATCTGTTCAAATATTATGGGCCAAAACAAAGAGGATGTTGTCTCTGGCTGGTAATATTGCGTCAGATGTTGCACATATCTTATCAGCTTCTTCAATCAAACAGAGGATTTAGAGCCCTAAGGGCTAAACTGAACATATTAAAGAATTGAGGAACAGATTTTTTTCTTCAGTCTGACAAACTCTTCTCAAACCTCTTCTCAGTCAGCCTATATGTACCCGTGTAGACTAAGGACTGAATGTGGAAGTAAGCGTTTATATTGATCGCACTGCAGCTACTAAGCCGTAATGTCTGATGTAATATATGTCTGCAGTATTTATTTTGTTGTTTGGTTTAATGTTGTGTTTTTGTGTGATAAACAGCGTATGCCTTGGCATGCAAGAAAATTTCAGAAGAATAATTTGACTTTAAAGTAAATTGTAATCAAAACCAAATCAAATATCTCACATGATGAATAAACTTTCTTTATTTCCAGTATGTCAAACTGTAAATCAACCTTTTCCATCCACTCTGCTCCATTACTTTTCTTTCTCTTGTCCTCAGGCTGAGTGCCTTTGTGTTGAAAGTGCTGTCACTGGTGGCTCAACGTCAGACAGTGGCATTTGGACAGCAAGGCCGGAAAGCTAGGGTTGTACCAGTAGAAGATATCAGGCACACAGTCCGTTATTTGCTCTCAGTACAGAATACTGACGGCTCATTCAGTGACCCACATCCTGTGTTACACAGATCTGTCCTGGTAACCTCATCGCCCTAACTCTTTTACATGTTACTGCGTAGTGTACATGTTACAACATATATATGAAAAACTGAGCAGCAGTGATTTGAATGCAGTATTGTCCCTGTGTATTTAATGTAGAAAGGCAAAGATCGGGAAGCATCCTTGACGGCTTTTGTAGCTCTTGCACTGCACCAGTCCCTTCAATTCCTGACATCTGAAGCACGAAATGATGTGGTGAGATAATATAAAAACGTATTATCCTGGATGTTAGCATTGTCAGGTCCACTGAAATATTGGACTGTCATGCAATTTTATACAGACATTCATGTTAGGATGAATCCTAAAAACTTTGGTGTTCCCTGAATTTTCATCTAGCGCCATTAAATCAGAAATGTTTCAAATGCAAATTTCTAACATGCTAAAATAAAAGCAAGATGAATTGTAAAGATTGTATCTGCTTATCATCAACATGTTAGCATTTTGAGCATGTTAGCATTACTATTCAGCTCAAAGCACTGCTGTGTTTAAGTACAGCCTCACATACATGCTAGAGTGGCTGTTGACTTTTAGCATTAAAATGCACCGAAAATAAGACTATAACAATAAGAAAGTACCATTTGCTGGGAAGATTAGATGAATATAATTAATTGACTGCCTTTATGCTACCTTCTACCAGGAAGAAAGCATTTCAAGTTCAACAATGTATCTCAAGTCAAACCTGGCGGAGCTTCAGCATCCCTATGCTGTGGCCATTACAGCCTACTGCCTCTCAGTTTGTCTGCCAGAGGGAACAGATCTTTCAGCTGTCTGGACAAGACTTCAAGCAATGGCCATTGAACGTATGTTTCATCAAAGGAAAGAGGAGTTGGTGATATGGATAGAATTCTCTATCATGGAGAAGAGAGATTTATTTCATGATATAATCAGTCATAGTCATGATGTAGTCATGGTTTATGGAAAAAATAACCTGACAAAAATGTCTGTTTTTATCAAATCCAAAAAGTTAACTATGTGACACATTGTCCAAAAACTGTTAAAACTGATTATTGCTACAAAATAGTTCAAGTGATAGCTATTATTTTGTTGAAAATATAACAAAATATATGTCCACTGACAAATCTATGTCATATCACTGTCTATATCATCATGTCGCCCAACCCTAAGAGCAACCATACTCATTGTTCTCAAAATGTGAAGTTCAACAAATGGGTCTGGCACAGTGTGCTATTGTTTGAGACATTACAGTTTCTCTCATGTTTACTAATTGTCTATTTCTCAATTGTCAGGGGCTGATGGCTGTTATCTGTGGACAACTGATCCCACAACGCGTAATGAAAAGAAGGCAAATGCCATCACAGTAGAGACAACAGCCTATGCCCTCCTAACTGCAGTGGCACTTAAGCATACCGAGTGGGCAGACAAAGCAGCCTGCTGGTTAATCTCCCAAGAAAACTATTTTGGAACCTACAGATCAACACAGGTGAATAGCATGCTAGAATTGCTTAAACCCAAAGAATCCATGTGTTTGGACATGGCCCCTATATTCTTACCCACATCATGCAGTGTAGGCCAAATAAATCTACATTGTGCATATGTTAACATATTATAAATGTTTTTTATACTGTGTCCAGGATACCGTCATGGCACTGGAAGCCCTCGCGGAGTATGATCTAAAGAGGTCCAACAGTCCTGCAGCAAACTTAATAGCAGAGTTCAGAGTCCCAGGAAAGAATGACATTGTAACGATTGCACTGGAAAATAAGGAGAAAGTGGAAACAGATCTGAAGGTATCATAGAGCATTTCAACAGTTCACTTCGATACACATAAATATTTAACCTCATTCTAAAATGACTTGTTTTGTCTTGTGTCTGTTGTCCCAGAAACTGAGTGGGAACAACATTGCTGTGCAGTTGTCAGGAAAAGGACAAGCCAAACTAAAAGTAAGTTTCATTCATTTCTGTATATATGCTGAACAAGAGCCATAATTAACAGAACATCACCAACCTCCTTGACAGATTCTTAAAGCTTACCATCTACTGGAACCCAAGGATGACTGTCTTAAACTGTCCATCAGCGTCACAGTGGAGGGAAAAGTGAAGTACACTGGTGTGTTTTTGTCACCGATACCAAATCACAGATATATGGCTTGCTGATAAAAGATACACTGTCACATCAACCTCTGTCTCCTTAGCTAAAGTCATAGAAACTTATGATTACTATGAGGACTACGATACCAATGAGGAAAAAGAGGGGCGAGTGCCTCGATCAGCGATTGAGTGGTTTGATGCTCGCACCCGAAGCAGGAGAGATGTTGAAAACAACTTAAATTCAGACGAGACTGTCACCTACAGAGTCTGTGTCAGGTTCGTTAAATGAGACTCATATGGTCTTCATAAGCCTTCATGAGACAATGAGCTTTACAGCAAAAGGTCATAAATCCTTATCAGGTTTTTTTTGTGTGTGTAGTCATAGCCTGAGCCACAACCTATCAGGAATGGCCATTGCTGACATCACACTACTGAGTGGATTTGAGGCTGTAACTGAGGACCTGGACAGGGTAAGTAGCCCTGTCTGCTTCCTCTTCATGACTGTCATCCTCAACGCAAAGTGGTGGGAGATATTTTGGACACCTCCTGTCTTGCCCCATTATTTTCTTTAGTGGAGAAGCTGTAGTGACAGTTGAAGTTGGAGCAAAGTTTGAATTGACACGAAACTCTCCTGAATGAATCAGTGCAAAAGATTAGATTATGTACATAAAAACTTAAGGTAAAAAGTTACCTGGGCCCTGCATTCAGTGGAGACTCCAGTAAGTTACTGGTCTTTGCCAGGACATAGTCTTTGATATAACCCACTGTAAAACTGAGATCTGTTGTTTTTACACCTTGTCTTTTTGTATGTATTATTTTTTTTACTTTAGCGCCGTGTTTAATTCTCATTTGCAATGACTGTTTTAAATTCACTTCTAATTTGTGCCTCTGACTGGCTTCTCCACCACAGAGATTGTTGCCAAACTTTATGAGCATTACTATATGTAACACCATTGTCCTTGCCAAAGTAAAAAAACAAGAAAATAAAAACATGATTTCTCAGAATTTACAACTGGGGGCTATGACATAAATGTACAAATGTACAGGATCATAACATTATCTGGGGGAACAAGAAACAATTTGAACAAATTGAAGACAAAGACACAGATGAGAGGAGGGGTCTTTTCTTCTGCAATAATGTCAAATAGTTTAATTATTTTCTCCTCCCAGCTAAAACAGCAACCTGAGCAATACATTTCCCATTATGAAGTCTCCTATGGAAGGGTGCTGATCTACTTCAATGAGGTAAAACTAAAATCTATTTACATTCACATTAAAAATTTTACATGCCCAATACTAAAAGAGTTCCTCTCTTGTTAGCTTCTTGAACCGGAGGAATGTATTAGTTTCGATGCTATACAGAGAGTGCCAATTGGCCTCCTGCAGCCTGCTCCAGCCGTGTTCTATGACTATTATGAACCAGGTAAACTTTTTGTTGTCTCTTCTCTAACCCTTCAGGATACAGGAGACATCTTTGTTTAATTCACCAAGAATTTATGGGCTGTTGGTTCTTTCCTTGCAGACCAAAAGTGTACTGTGTTCTACTCTGCCCCCCAAAGAAGCAAGATGGTTTCCAAACTGTGTTCAGAGGATGTGTGCCAGTGTGCAGAAAGTAGGTCATTTCTCTAAGACCCGAACTGACAAACACTCGTGAATAAATGTAGCTTTACCCTTCAGGTTTGTGTAAATAAGTAAAATTGCATTATGTTCATCTTTTCCTTAGGACCCTGTCATAAACTAAAAATGACATTCAAATTGGAAAGAAATCAATATCTGAAAAAGAATGACCGTGTGCAGCATGCTTGCTTCTTCCCTACAGTAGATTACGGTCAGTACTGCACATCACACAATATGATGTAGTATATAATATCAACTGTACTATTAAGATCTCAAATCCATCTTTATATATATTTTTCTTTTCCTAACCAAGCTATGTTTTGGACGAATGGTTGTTAATAACTGGTTTATTCTTGGTATATTTCAGCATACATTGTTGAAGTTGTCAGTGTTTCTGTAAAAAGCAACTTTGAGCTATACAACACTACTGTAACCGAGGTACTCAGATCACGTAAGTAGACCGTAAGCGCAAGCCTGAAGAGATGATGTAACATTGATCTTTAAATGGTTTTGTGCCATTACGTTTAAACAGGGAGGAGCTTTCATAAATATAATGACTGTCATCTGTCCACCAGATGGAGATATACTTGTGAATGAAAATTCTGTTCGAGTCTTTGTTAAGAGGCGTCAATGTAAAGAACAGTTACATTTGGGAAAACAGTATCTCCTCATGGGCAAAGATGGCTCCACAACCGACTCAAACGGAGTGTAAGTATAATCACTAGTACAATAGAAGCATACTTTTACACTGATTGAACCTCATTTTGTTCACTCTCCACTCCTCTTTATGTAGGATGCAGTACCTGTTGGAATCAAACACCTGGGTTGAAAAAAAGCCTTCAGATGAACAGTGTAAAAAATCTGCCCATCAGGCTGCCTGCACAGGGTTTTCTGCATTCATAAATGAGTACAAGATGAATGGTTGCAGACACTGAAACAGATTGAAACAAATCTGTTACAAATCTCAGTTACAATGAGACGCACAGTCAGCATGTATGTTGAGAGTTCTTTTATTAGTGTTTGTGGTATTTTACCTGTGCCTTACTTATAAACTATTATAATCAGTCATCAAATTATAGTAAAAAAAAACATCACCACAAGTATTGAAACATTATTGATGCCTGAATCAGACAGTAGATGGATTCAGCACACCAGCATTTGAAAATGTACTACTTTAGTATAACTGTTAATCATTTCTCTATGTCTAAATCAGCTAGTAGTGTTTAAATAAAAAGCATCTCAGAATGTTCTCTACCAAGTGCCTTCCTATGTGTATTTTTTTTAGTTGGTTGTAGCATACATGTTGAGATAATGACTTGAAATGAAAGTCAACACTGCCACAGAGAAAAAGAGTGCATCCACAAATGTACATTTGCTCTTTCATGTTCCTCCAAATAGTGTTATTCAGTTTGGTGCACCAGTTTGATTTAGCTTCCTTGCTGAATATATTTATTTTTTTAGGTGTTTTTTCTTCTACTGGCAGTAAAGGATCTGAGAGGGGTCTCTGTGCTCACTGCAGCCCCCCTCAAAGTTATCCCCCTCCTTATTTAACATCTGCAAGGTGAGGAAAAAGGGAGAGGGGGAGTGGTTTCGGGTGTATGAGACTGGCTTACTTGCTCCCAGTGAAGTTACACAGTGTCAGGATATGGATCAGTCACCACCTTATAAGTATAAAAGCTCTCTATTAGAGAAAGTTGATATGTCTCCTCTCAAATGTGGTTAGAAACATGCTGCAGAAGATTGTCAGTGCAATTATAATTAAAAAAGTTGTTTAGTTATAGTTAATTGAGAGAGCAGTGATGGGAGAAAACGGGGGGCGATGGGAGGGAGCAGTACAGAAGGAGAAGAAGGGGGGTATGGGTGGAGACGTGAGGAACAAGCAAGGGCTTATGTGCTTATATTATTCTAATCTCTGAGGCTGGGTCCAATGTAAGCAACACGGGAGTACTGACCATCACTTCAATCAAAGCCAGATCAATGGCTGCTCTGTTTCAGCCTTTGCCATCAGACATTTCATTAAATTTGAATCAATAAAGGGTAAATAAATACACAGACGTCAGCATCACACATTTTCATTTTGGGATTACTTTAGTGCACTGCTAGTAGCCAGCGGCAACAGCACATTTGAAAAAAAAGGTCTCCTGCTGTAGCTTCCTCAAAGTAATCAATGGTTTATCATGAGCAAGCAGAGTAGGCTGTCAGGAGCAATATTTTACATTGAAGTTACATTTAAGTTCTCATCTGGTTGTTTATACATTTGCAGATTAGTTATTGCTCTCTGCAACTCAATAAAAAAATAAAAAAATTCTCTCTACAAAGACAGATTGACTGCCGACTGACAGAGATTTATATTCTGGTAGATCTGTGGATTACCACAAGAGATTTACTGTAAATACACATATTCAATGAGTACATGCTCACTTACCTGCTTACACACAAAATATGCTTGAGCAGCAACTGTGAAATTGGCTGGGGAATTGTCAAGTGTGCTCATATGACCAGGTGTATTTTCTTAGGTGTGCTGTAGCCTTAGTAGCTTAAGGTATGTCTCCAGCCATTTTTCCAAAGGCCAAGACAGGGTCAGCGGTTTGAGGGTGGTCTATGGTGCAGAAAGGAGTAGAGTGAAGGCGGAGCTGTTCTTGGAGGCTGCCGCCAGATGGAGGCACTGATGGAGTGGGACCACCCACTCAGGAATTCACACTACACCGACAATTACTCTTTGTTTTTCATCCTAATATCAAAGTGACTTGACCCGAATGCTCTGTTATCAGGGCAGGCCTTTTTCAGATCATTTTACCATTTCACAGCATAATAGCATTAGTATAAATAGTAAAATGAATGACAGCTGAATTACATTTTGCTACTTCAGTTTATACTGTCACACTGTCATGTCTTATGAGGACACTTTGATAGAACAGAACATTGTTAATGTAATTAGAAACACCTGCGCTTTTTCTGCTATGAAACACTGTAAAAAACGGCCCTGGTCAGCTCGTGTTGATGAGATGTTATTTCTGATCACATATTAATGTTATAGAAAGATACAGCACATGTTGTGATAAAGTCATGTGTGTTTGTGTCTGTGTGTGTGTGTGTGTGTGTGTGTGTGTGTGTGTGTGTGTGTGTGTGTGCGTGTGTGTGTGTGTCCAGGTATTACCATGACTCCACCTAACTCCTTGTTGAGGCCAAAAATGGGCCTAATGCGTCTAAACCAAGGCTAATTCATTTTTTGGCTGATTAGCTAGTGTAGTAAAAGAGCACTATTTTATTTCATTTTCCTCTTCCTTTCTTCACCGTCCTCACTTCCTTTCCTTTCCTTATCACTGATTGGCTCTTGTTTTCTCACTCCACCCCTCATTTACATGATAGAGTTCACCTGGGCACCAGAGGATTATTTAATAGCTTCACTCCACTCACTCACTCTTTTTCACCTTCACATGGGGTGGCAGTTTCTGGTAGGAGAAGTTTGTTACTCTGTAGTCCCTATAATTTGTCTGTTAGTCTCAGAGAACCATCTTTATCCTTAATTCTTTAATTTAAGTACATAAATTAGACTATTTTGATTTGTTGTGTTAAATTTAATCTTTATTCTTTATTGTCCTTTCTGAACCCGCAGCCCATGTGTGTCTTCCTTTTTCATGTTTGAAATAATTATCTGAGAATAAAACCTTTGTTGGATTGGATATATGTTTAATGGCCTTTGTTCTTTCATCCTGCATCCTGACCCAATGCCCATGGTGATAGTGAATCAGTTCTGAACCTCCTACTTAACAGCTAGTTAATAAGTTAAGCTAAGCTAACAAGCTGGGTATGGTGTGCACAGAGACCGATACCTGCTAATTATTGCTAACATTCTGTTAGCTAATTAACTGCACAACAACCTGTATTATTTGTCTGATATTTGCATGAAAAATCCTCCAAAAGGCAGCAGTGCCACACGGCTGCGAGGTCACGCTTGTTATTCACCAGTTTATTGTCTACTATACTATACCTGCTATGCTGTAATAGTGTGCTGTAAGGTTAGTTGTCTTTCAGTATCAGAACATGGTGTTCTTGCCAAGAAAAACTTGCTACCTCAACACATTTGCAACTAAAATACCTATGAGTAAATATATTTTTTACTGTGGGTTCTTATATCCCCACACTGCAACATGTATAGAGTCAGTGCTGTATATTCAAGAGTAAGAATATGAGAGAGTTGTTTCTTCAGCATTAGCCAGAGTTTCACAGCAGTCATGCAAAATAGTTTTGCATGCTCACCGCCTATAATCTCAGGGCAAAAACAACATATATCTACATATATATACATATATATGTATATATATGTATATATATTCTGTATTGTCTAATCTATCTATCTATCTATCTATCTATCTATCTAGATAGATTAGACAATACAGCAGAAAGAAAAACTACACATTCGGCAGATTTATGCAAGGTGAGTGATCATCACGTTCATCTATCTTTTATAATAACTATCAGTAAGCACTTTGTATCTTTAAAGGCATGGTCATGCAGTGATATAAACTTTTGATTTGGCTCTCCTGTAAAATTAGGAAAATGTCACTTATGTGCTATTTGCTCTAGGCCCTTGATAAACTTGTCTTCATGTGGTTTACAAAAGGTGGGATGGTGGGTGGCCATTTGGTCAGAGATGCAGTGCCTTCACAGAGCATTTCTTAAATCTGGTGGATATTTGGTCACTTACATAACTCCCACGTAGTTACATCTCATTACTTCCAACAAACAGCCAATTCATATAGCGAGAGGTTCCTGTCCCCCAGAGTCAGCACTGAATACCTGCAGTGTTATGCTATGTATTCCAGCTGAATCATGATTCTCGAACCAGGGCTTTATTCAATCAAAGACTGTGTCTAGGTGTTAGTAATGTCTGGAATAAGTCAAGTTACATACAGCAGACACTGAAATGAGCCATGAAAAGCTGAAACATGCAGGCTATTTTTGTGTGCCACAAAACGGCACAAAAACTCCCTAATGTCCTACAGTGTACTGTATGGTTTGAGACTGATCAGTCTAAAATCTGTAATTATTCAAACAGATTTTTATTTTTTATTTTTATCTTTTAAACCAAAACACATGACCTTGGATCGTTTGTTTTGTTAAATCTACCATTTTTGTTATATCTAACAGAATACAAGAGAGTAGTTGATCATATTACACAACTTCAACATCATATATACACAAATCTGTATAAAAATGTCACTCTTTTTGTAAGTCCAATACAAATATTTTCCATGGTGGTGTAGAGAGTGGGACCACTAGGCGTGGAAGAGGGGGGGTCCTTAAGTAGGAGCGGACTTTATCACTCTCCTCCTTTCTAGTGGTGGTCCTTTCTCTCACCTCTTTCCTCCCTGGTCATATCCAGCAAGTCTATGTGAGCTTTTCCAATCAGATGGAGGGAGCAGCACAAAGACAGAGATAAAGCCAAGAACAAATTCATTGCTCTGGTAAGTAATTTACTTTTCCATTAAATTTTTTATTTATCATGATCTCAGAGTGGTAACTGCAGTCATTTGAATGAATGGACTCCACTGAATACTCTACTTTGATGTCTGTATCCCTTTAAATCACACTGCCTTTATAGAGGATAGCAGAATATATTTTCAAGGTTGTGACTGATAAAATTTTGTGCTCTTGTTAAATATTGTGTTTTAGCTGCAGAAAGACACTTTAATACTGATGACATGTATTTTTTAGTGGACACATATTGGGTAATATTGTAAACGTTTAAACCAAAATTTTTACTTTTCATTCTATGACAACTAATGCTGTAGGAGTCCCCATTCATTTTGTTAATACTGCAGCCACGTAGTCAATCAATCCATTAACTCCAATGCAATGTTTAAAAACTGGCTTACAGTGTAGCAAAGCATCTGAATGTTTACCTGCTGCATGATTTATTTGATTTTCTACAGATTTAAGGCCAAGGCTGGACATAGTCCCCTTAGTGGTTTTATGAGTAGTGAGTGCAGCGGATTATGTAACCTTCTGTATAGTGAAAGACGTACAGTGTC
Organism: Seriola dumerili; assembly: GCF_002260705.1. NCBI lineage: Eukaryota > Metazoa > Chordata > Actinopteri > Carangiformes > Carangidae > Seriola > Seriola dumerili. Next base: position 661,217 of record NW_019175916.1, read on the forward strand.
CCACAGTTCTATACAGTGACGCTCTGTTACCACTCTGCATAGTCTCTCCAACAGACTCTCTGGATTTCCCGCTCAAGTCACCTTCTTCCTTCCTGTTCCGAATCAGCTAATTTAGACGTTACTTGGTTTGGCAAGCAACTGAATTAACTATTATGGCTGATTGGAACACTCCTGCAACTTTTCAACTTAATGTTTGTTCTTCACTTTTATTAGTGTACCACCATATACAGTTTAAAAACTTTTATTTTTTTTATTTCTCATGAAAGTTTTGTTTAGTTTGTGGAATTTAAAACTGTATCAGTGAAGTGAGATTGTTTGTTTACTCAATTTTTCCCAATATCTTTCACTGATACTCAGGTAAAATTGAGTTAGCTAAGCTAATATAAAAGAAACATATATGACATATATGATGTATATGATAAGGCTGTTCCTTGTCAGGTCACTTTTGAGCAAGGCACAAAACCTGAAATTTCTCCAAGTGTGGCTTTTCAGTAGGCAGTTAAATGGGAGCAGGGGAGCATATAAATGTGAATGGGAACTCTGTGAATGTTAAACTAGCCAGTGCTGAAAAAGGATTATGTATGCTCAGCAAAGCCCTTCTTGGGGTATAAAAAAGGTCTAAAATGTTTTGGCATAAAATTTCCTGCATTGAACTAAGTCATAATTCAGCTCTTTCATTTTGTCATTTCTAGGAGAGACCTGGCAAATTCTCCTTTACAAGTGGTCACAGAAATATAGAGGAAGGAGTTCATAATTTTACAGTAACATACATACAGATCCTCCAAAGGCAATACCATCGCTGGCTACTGCTGCTGGCTCAAAATGCTGTTTACTCTAGGACTTCTCCTCCTTCTCACCCCATTTCCCTCCTTTCAAACCACGACCAATGAGAAGAGAGACTCCACAGGAAGCGACGTGACCAAACCCAATGCCGTTTTCACCCCTTCAAAACCAAAAACCACTTCTACTCTTGCCAAACAGACCGTTCGCCCCACCTTAAAGCCAAACACAGTCAATCAGACAGTTTTACCCACTCTAGCCACCAACCAAAAACCTCCAATAGTCAATGCTACAGTGACCACCAAAAGCAAGGCCAGCCCAGCAGTAATTCAAACCACTCCGTCGGCAGCAGTAAAGGCTGCTACAGCCAGTGGCACCATCACCAACAAAGACAAGCACACAGTCTCAGTCAATCAAACAGTTTTAGCTAAATCTCCTTCAGCCGGTGAAGTGAAGGCTAGTAAAGAGAAGCCTGCCCCCACTGGAGCTCACAATGTTCAGTCTACACCCACAAAGCCTGCTTCAGCTAGCAGTGCTAAAACCCCCAAAGATAAAGTGCAACCTTCAGTCAATCAGACTGTTTCAATGAAATCTCCTTCAACCAGTGATGGGAAGATCGCCAAAGACAAGCCTGTCCCTACCGTAGTTCAAAATGTTCAGTCAACATCCACAAAATCTTCTCCTGCCAGAGGTTCTAAAACCACCAAAAACAAGCCCACAGCCTCCGTCAATCAGACTGTTGTAGCTAAACCTCCCTCCACGAGTGATGTGAAAAACTCCAAAGACAAACCTGCCACCAATGCAGTTCAAACTCCTCTGTCAACACCAGCAAAGGCCACTACAGTAAGTGGTTCTGCAGCCGACAAAGATAAGGTCACTCCCTCTGCCAATCGGACTGCTGTTATCAAGGCTCCCACCACCACCATCACGAAAGAAAAGCCTGCACCTTCACAACCAATCAAGGTGGTGATCAGTGAAGGCTGTGACTCAAGCAAAGCCAAGGAGCAGGAGCTGAAGCTGAAGCCTGGCGCTCCTCTGGTGATGACGCATAAGATCAGCTTGTTGCCTGGTGGCTGCAAAGGCGAATGTGAGTCTGAGATGGCTGCACTGAAAGGACGAGTTGCCCGACTGGAAAAAGAGATGTCCCTCCTAAAAGAGAAATGTATGATTCAGTCACATTCACCAGGTTACTATATTTGACACAGTTCCTTAGAGATGTTGAATTAATAATTCTGGTTATATTTGTGGCTGCCCAGGTCCATGTTCTGCAAATTGTCAAGATGACTGTAATGGCAACGGGGAATGTGAGAAGGGGAAATGCATCTGCCATCAGGGGTTCATGGGTCCAGACTGCAGTAAGTGTGCCCAAGGAAACGAGTGTAATAAAAGTAAGTGAGTCTGCACTGTTATTTGGATGAATATTATTTTTTATTTGCCTTTTGACTAATATTTCAGTCATACTTTGATCTCAAACTCTACTCTGAAATTTCAGAAGCTGCCAAAGGCAAGGCCAAGGAAACAGTGGAGATAGTGACCCTGCAGAAAAAAGAGCAGAAGAAGGAAACTGAAGCCAAAGAGTATGACAGCAAAGCCAGAGTGGTCACTAATGCTAAACCAGGTCTTGTTAAAACCCAAGCAAAACAAGACGTTTCTGTCAAGAAAATAACCATAAAAGGTTCCTCAAGTGCCATAAAGACCAGTCGCCCAACAGTTGCTCAAGTTCTCCTGAAACATGAGGGAAAAAAGCAAGAAGAGGCTCGCAAAGGCAAAACAACAATACTGGCCTCTAAAAAGGTTGTCCAAAAAACTGACCTCAAGCTTGTTAAAGAAGGAACTGCCAGTAAAATGTATCCTAAATCTGACCAACTGAAAGATGAGCCTCATACCAATGTAACCCAGGGTAATGTGAAGAAATCTAATGGCACAGCTAAAATTGTGACCATTCTGTCCAAGGGCATGGGAACAAACAAAACCAGAACAGGAAAGGAGACAGTGGAGCAATCCACACTGGCTGAGAAGAATGTTACTCAATCATCTGGACATAAGCGCATTAAGACAGTCAAAGGAGATACTATAATTGTGCAATCTGTTGACAACAGAAACACCGAAGCTGTAAAAGGGAAAGTTACACAGAGGAGTCAGTATGTAGTGAATGCAACCATAACTTCAACATCAGACGAGGCTCGAGCTCTGCAGAACAAAACAAGTGTCCATGGCTCTGGGATGAGCAGGGGGATGGGTGGATCCGGATTAGGTTCTGTGAAGGTTGTGAACATTTCCTCCTATAGCTTCACCGTCACATGGTCAGCACCACAAGGCATGTTCAAGAATTTCACTGTGATCAGAAGAGAGCCAAGAGCAGAGGGAGATGAAGACGACCACGAGGAGTTTGAAGAGGAAGTTATTGAAGGAGACAAGATCCCCGCAGCTAAGAACCCAGCTGAGGTCCTGGTACAGACTGAAAGCACTGACGTAACTGTCTCCTCTGGTAAAGTTGTCGGATCAAAAGGTAAAGCTGAGACCAAGAGGATCTCCATGGTGGTCCCTGGCAGTGTACGTTCTGTGGAATTCAGTAACCTTCGGGCAAACACGCGCTATGTCCTGCACATATATGGTGCTGGTGCTCAGAGAAGATCAAAAATTCACAGAGTAACTGCAGTTACAGGTAATTAAAGTTGTACCACATTCATCATTTATACCTAATTCCTCCAATACTACCAGGAACAGTACAGAGATCAATTTATACAATCTGCCCAAAAATGTGAAATACAATCACCTTATTTTCTCTCACTAGGTCCTGAGCCAGCCACAGAGATGGTTTTCAGCAATGTAACAGAGTCCTCTCTCACTGTTTCCTGGTCCAAACCAAAGACCATATTCACAGGCTTCAGGGTCACATATACCAACATTGTCACAGGTCTGTCAAAGGCTACCTATAAACTGCAGGTCATAATTCCCTGGTTTAATGTCAGCCATTGTCATTCTTTTATTAGGAGTGTTAAGTGTCTAATTTTGATTTTTATGATGTATCCTGCTAGGGGAGAGCCGCTTTGTGGTCGCGGACTCTCAGCAGTCTTACATGGCTGTGTCCAAATTGTCTGCTGGGTCCTCTTACATTATCTCTGTAACTACCACACATGGCAGAGCCCAGAGTGACGCCCTCGTGTCCATTATCACCACAGGTACACAGTTAGATAAGCTCACTGTTATGTAAAAATACTTTTTGGTTGTTATTGCATGTGTAAACAGCAATAAACATCCTATTGTCTCTTGGCTGCAGTTCCCGCCCCTCCAGCACATCTTCAAGTTGTCAATGTGACAGACACCAGAGCTCTGCTGCAATGGACTCCCAGTCTGGGGAAAGTAGACCGCTTCATCATCAGCTATGAGTCCTCCAAGAGTGAGTGTGGTGACATTAGTCTAATGACCTATGACAAAACGCTAATGACTACACTAAGCGTTATTAATTCTCCCTCTTACCACAGCTCCTAATGTGACAGTGACAGTGATGGTGTCTGGGAACTCAGTGGAGCACCAGCTGAGAGGTCTGCAGAGAGGCACCTTGTACACAGTCAAGGTCCTGAGCCAGAAGGACAGTCTCCAGAGTATGGCCATCTCAACTACATTCACTACCGCTAATGGTGAGTAGAAAGTGGAAAAATAAAGTTAGATCAGTGCTGTTTACTCACTAAGGTCTACAGAATTGGTGTGTAAAGTGTGTGAACTAAATGCTTGTTGTGTCCCTCAGTGGTTAAAGCCAACGATGTGGGCACTCGCTCTGCGATGATAATGTGGAAAACGTCCACTGTTGTGTATCACAGCTACAGAATCATCTATCAGGTGGCAGGAGAAGAGACAAAGGTGAAAAATATTCCTCCATTGCTGGCACATGCAATACAAACACACAACTTTTACAGGACTGTCGAAACAATTAACTTTGGGTGTGTTTCTGCATATACATTAGGAGGTGATCCTGGACTCAACCATCACAGAGTATAAGCTGACAGGGCTGTTACCCATGTCACGCTATATAGTTCTGGTACAAGGAGAAAGAGATGGACACTACACATCTGTCGTCACCACAGAATTCATCACAGGTAATGGATGTAAAGTAATGCAGCCCTTGCATGGTTATTTGCCCCATTAATATTCATTGATTAATCATCCAACTAATTCTTTTTTCCATTCTTTAGGTAAACTACGATTCCCTTTCCCTACTGAGTGTTCTCAGGAGCTGCTGAATGGAGCTCTGCAGTCAGGAGAGGTGGACATCTACCCACAAGGAAAAGAGGGACATGCGGTCAGAGTCTACTGTGACATGGAGACTGATGGAGGCGGCTGGACGGTGAGATAAACTGCAGTTAATTGAGTGAAACGTTGCAATTAAGACATGGCAGAATGGGTTTAGAAAGTAGACAACAATCTAGTGTGTGTTTCTAGGTGTTCCAGAGGAGGATGAATGGAAAGACAGATTTCTACAGAACCTGGAGTGAATACAGCGCTGGCTTTGGAAACCTGAGTGAAGAGTTCTGGCTCGGTACAGTTGGGAACAAACACTTATTACTATCATATCTGTATCATAATAATATTCAGTAAATCAGCCTAATCTACGTGCTTTTTCACGTCACCTACATCAGGAAATGAACTTCTTCACAACCTGACCAGTGTCGGCCCTGTGAGTCTGAGAGTGGACATGCGATCTGGAAATGATACAGCTTACGCTCACTACGCCAACTTCTCCATCGATACAGAGGAGAGGCACTATACTCTTACAGTGTCCGGCTACACAGGAACTGCAGGTGAAAACTGTATAGGTGTTGAACTTTCCTGAACATGTGCAGTATAGGCTTTATTATACAGCAAATGCCTGACAATTCATACTGTAATTTTGCTGTATTTCCCTGTAAGGTGACTCTATGAAGTACCATAATGGGCGCCCATTCTCAAGCCGGGACAAGGACCCAGATCCTCTTGGGCTCCACTGTGCCAGGGCCTACATGGGAGGCTGGTGGTACAAAAATTGCTACAAGACCAACCTCAATGGTCTTTATGGCATCAACAGTAATAATCAGGTATGACTGGTCTCCAATGAATTTTACACAGTTTTTATCTTTTGTGATACGACACACTGACCAAATAGCATCATTTTTCTCTCTCTTGCTCTGAAACAGGGAATAGTCTGGATCGACTGGAAAGGTAAAGACTCCTCCATTCCCTTCACTGAGATGAAGTTCAGACCATCCAGGTTCTCCCCTGCAACTCATGGCTAAGAGTACATCAACCTTCATGGGCTCTCCATCCGTAAAACCTTATATCTGACACAGAATTAGAGCTCGGGGAATCCAGAGGAGGGTGGTTCTCACAGTTGCTGCATGTCACTTTTCAAATGAAATTGCAGTGGTTTTGATAGCTATGACAGCTATCAGTACATTTGATTCAATGTGTAAGATGTTTTTCAAGCTGTTTTTTTTTTGAGGTAATATACCAAAAGAGTGGAGAAAGGTTTTTAATTGCAACTTTTTGTATACTGTTCTACTGTTCTGCCTGACCCGTCCATTTCAACAAAGCTTTGTTTTGACTCTAATACCTTCTTGTGCACCGCCATGCCATGGTATGTCACCCCACTACTACTGTAATTAAATATGCACTGTCTCACTCCATTTTAATAAATGTGGCTAATGTGGGTCTCAAGTGTTGTTGTTTCATTGTGTAATTCCCCCTGCACTCTTTCTACAAGATAAACAAATGTCAGTATGACTGCCTATGTCAACTGTGTTGTCTTGCCCTTCAGCAAGTCCCAGCCATGTTTATCAGGCTGTTTCTTGTTCAGTGTGTTGCAGTCATCTCATAATCAGAAAACTTGACCCAAAATATTTAGATGTCCTTGATTTTAGTAAAAACACCAACAAGCTGACATGATAAGAGACTGTTCAGACGACTATAAATGGGACGAGCAGTGCGATGACCAGCTTTCTGAAGTGGGACACCAGCAAGGAGCCACAAAATGGCAATAGAAATATCAGTGATCAGTGTTGGAGCAGTATTTCTAGTTGTTGTGCTGTTCACGGTGCTGACCTACATTTCTGACCGGAGAGGCAGAGCTGTACAGGCAGATCACAAGAGAAGCAAGTCTACAGGTAAATATGTATTTGTTGTCTTCATATGTATATTTGACCATGCTGGTTCTATTTCAGTTTCATAAAAATGTAATGATTAATGAATGAGACAGTTATTCCATACATGGATAACTAGAACACTTGATCACAGATCTTCATTTTTGGTCAAATGGGTTCATATAATTTGTAACCATCCTCTCTATTTCTTCTAACTCGATCTAGGAGCTCAATCTGGACTCCTGAACTATCTCTATCAGTACCTTCCCTGCTCCTCATCTCCCTCCCTCCCAGGTCCTCCTCGCCTCTTCCTCATAGGCAACATGATGGAGCTGACACATGATCATCTGCCAATTCATTTGACCAATCTCGCACAACGCTATGGAAATATTTATCAGCTGAAATGTGGAAACACAAGTAATCATCCCATTTTAGACTTCTTGTTTTTATTTTTTATTTTACTGTATCACAGGCTCACATAAAAACAAGCAAATCACTTAGGAAAATGCTGTGGACAGTGAGGTTACAATACCCCGTTTTGTGTTTTTTCCAGCCATGGTGGTACTTAATAGTAATGAAGTTATAAGAGAAGCACTGGTGAAGAAATGGTCTGACTTTGCAGGGAGACCAATTTCATACACAGGTAAACAACTTAAATTTAAACCTAAACAATTATTGATATGTTATTTTATGTCCTTATAACCTCTACTGACATGTATTAGGTGATACTGTGTCTGGGGGAGGGCTATCCATCTCTCTGGGGGACTATAATGAGGAGTGGAGGGCACATCGTCGCTTCGTCCACAGTGCTTTGCAGCGTTGCTGCCAGAAATCTTTGCATGACGTGATTGAGAGACAGGCCCTGCATCTGCGAAAGGTACAGATGGCAGAAGGAACAGATTGTACACCAGTATCTATCTAAATAAATGGAGACAATGAGATAGCAGAGATCCAGACTGCAAATCAAATGTTGGGGTCACATAAAAGTGGTCACATAAAAAAGATAAAGCTTGCTTTCTTCATTGTTTAGGTTTTGATGGACTATAAAGACAGTGCTGTAGATCTCTCAGAGGATTTCACAGTGGCAGCCAGTAATGTCATCACCACTTTGGCTTTTGGAAAGGAAGTAAGTACTTTTCCTCTCATGGTTCAGTTTAAAAAGAGTAGTGGTTTATAACAAAATCTGCTTTTCAGCAATGAACAGTTGTGATTGTGGAAGAGCACTGTTTATGCAGGGACCTGGGGAATTCCACTGTTTATGTTGCCTTTTTTTTAGCAGCTTCTATTACATAGGTGCATTCATAATGTGCTATTTAGTGACTGAACAGTGCATTTCAGTGGCAGGACATATTAAAAACACAAATCTCTGTGTTCCCTAGTATGACAAGAGTTCTTCAGAGCTGCAGCAGCTGCACTGCTGTTTAAATGAGATTGTTGCTCTGTGGGGCTCCTCTTGGATTTCTGCTCTGGACTCCTTCCCACTGCTAAGGGTCAGTAAATATTAACCAACCTGACTTTAGATCACAGAATACTGACTGTCAATAACTTTTAGATTGGGATTTTCACACATTGTGACATCTATTCTCTCAAAGAAATTCCCAAATCCTGTGTTTTCCCGTCTCCTGAAAGAGGTGGCCAGGAGAGATGAAATCATAAAACAACATCTCAACAATTACAAGGTTCATAAAAACAAATGTCAAATAACATGTCATTGGTTTGAAAAACATCTAATAGAGAGGTGTAATTAGCTCAGATCAGCTCATTGGTTAGAAAAATGTTTGGTGTGGCTTAGTGATTAGATAACAGTAGATTAGACAACACTCTTTGAAAATGTATTCAGAATAGTTGGCAAATCCCAGCTCTGCTTTGTTCATTTTTATCAGCTGTCGCTTTGTTATCTGTGCAGTCGCAAGACAAAAAAAATGAGGACGTAATCACAGGATCCCTCCTCCAGGGTCTTGACAAACATCACAACACAGAACATGGAGTGGTAAGGTCATTTAACAGTGAATAGCAGGGAAGATCAGTTTGAAATGTACTGGAAGCAGAGTATGAGTTGGATTTGAATCGTCTGTATGTTATCCTTCTCCTGTCTCCAGCTCCTTACAGAAACTCATGTCCACATGGCCACTGTGGATCTTCTCATTGGGGGAACAGAGACCACTGCAGCTTGGCTGAATTGGACTGTGGCTTTCCTTTTGCACAGACCAGAGGTAGGGCACATTTATCCAACAATACCTTAAAACATGACATTTACACAGCCTGAAGTTGATCTCATTATATCTGTCCTCTCTTATATTAATCTTCAGGTGCAGACCAGGGTGCATGAAGAGTTGTGCACAGTGCTAGAGGGACGATACCCCAAGTACAGTGACAGACACAGGCTTCCCGTCCTGTGCTCTTTGATCAGTGAGGTGCTCAGACTCAGGCCAGTTGCTCCGTTGGCGGTGCCACACAGAGCCATCAGAGACAGCAGGTCAGCTATGCTACGGGGGGAAAAAAGTGCAAAAAATACCACACCCAAAAAGAGTGACGTGTGATTGAAAACATTTTTCATAATTTTCATAAGATACTTTTTTAATTTCTATTAGTTAGAGGCTTTTATTGTTAAGGCTCCAAGCATTTGTACAGGTTGATACACTAAATCTGGCACATCCCCACATTTCTCCCAGTTTTTAAACTTTAAAACAGTGAAATATTACATATTTGGCACTTCTACCTTAAAGCAACGGAATAGATAACCGATAGCCTGGGAACCTCAGTAAAATGTTGCTATCATTACCCTGTGCAGTATGTAAGTATGTTGTTATACCAATATATTTCACTTGAGGTGAGGCTTTACATTAACCTGAAATGCACCAGATTTCTAGTTAAGTCTTTGTCAGTGAGAAAGTAAACACAAAGGCCACACATTTGCACGTACACTAATTTTGTGTTGTTGTGCTGACATCTGCTGTATCTTTCTTTGGACATGTAACATTTTAGCCACTTTTCACTTTGCATTATGGCAAATGTATAATCCCCACATATATTTAGTATTGCAGGTTACTTCATCCCTAGGAACACAGTCATCATTCCTAATCTTTTTGGAGCTCACCATGATCCTGCAGTTTGGACTGACCCGTACAGCTTCAGACCAGGTACTGCTCTGACTGATGGGCGAAGTGCATTCCTTTCACTTGGCTCAGCAGACTTCAAATAAAGTTGCTACTATCTCTCTCTGTCTCTCCCCTTCAGAGCGTTTTCTGGATGGAGGAGGAGGTTCCACCCGTGCCCTGATCCCTTTCGGAGGAGGGGCTCGGCTCTGCCTGGGGGAGTCTGTTGCCAAAATGGAGCTCTTTCTGTTCACTGCCTATTTGTTAAGAGATTTCCAGTTCATCCTTCCTGAGGGTGAGGCCGCTCCGCCCGACCTGAGAGGAGTTGCTAGTGTTGTGCTCAAGGTCAAGTCCTACACAGTTATAGCACATCCAAGACCTGTGACTAATCCCTGAAGTGCAGAAGGTGTACTGATTACTTGCTGCTTCAAAGTTAGTGTGCAAATGAATGATTTGTTAAACTTAAACATATAAATATAATCATAGAACCTTCACATGTATGTTTATCATCAATACTCCTTCTGTTTGTATGCAGTTATTGGATATCCTTATTAAAATTACCTGTTAATGGATGCATTATTTATTTGATCAATGTTAGATAACATGTCTAAATCCAGGTATGTATTTCACTTTGATTAGGCAACACAAACTGCATTATTAGTATCTGTGTTAATTATAAAATTATATACATATTAATAATGGTGGAGAGGGGAAATTACAAGGATGGTGAAGTGGGTGATCAGATTTTCTCCAGAAAGGAAACTGAAACTGAGGAGCCAACAGAGTGAGCACGGTTCATGTGAAGAATATCTGTCATAGAGTCTGACAGCACCACCCAGTGGACAAACACTGAACATGCTACTAAAAGTGATAAATTCCTCTCAGTGGAAAATAGTATGTTTTTACTCCTCATCACTGACTAGGAGGCAGGTCTTGTAAAAGTATTTGCATTTTCACCATCATCTGCTGATAGATAACATTGATACAACAAACTTCTATTTGCTTGAACGTGTGACACACAGGAAAATTTTTTCATGAAAAACACAAAGACAGAACACGACACGAATTTATATATTGGCTATAGAATTGCATGAACACGGGTTCCTTTCAGGGGCTGGTCTTGACTGAAAAATTAGTTGCCTCAATGTCATTTCCTGAAATGTGTTTCTGAAAACTTCTGCTATCAGGGGATTTAGCAATAAGCAAGAAAATCTGCAAGAGGAGACCTTCTGAGAGAAGGATGATTTCTTTTTCTTTGCTAGGACTCTGTCTCCTTTCTCTTACAGTGGCAACAGCTGGAGCTCAGTCATCTGGTAATTATGTTACGTCTCTTGTTAATCTGTCGTATGTTTGTTTAAGAATATAACTTAAGAGTGCTCATCTACTGAATGAGGTATTTTAAAAGATTCACTGTTAAAATGATTTAAACTGAAACGGTGCAGTACAAACTACTTGAAACTTGAACAAAAAAGTGAAAATATCAGCTGTATTCATAAATGGGTTAAGGGTCACCAATTTCCCATATTTTAATTGATATTATATATATACTGATATTATAGTTCTAAACATTGCTCTGGCAAAGGTAAATTAGTTTTTTTGAGAACTACTGACTTGGGAAATTAAATGCTTCTTTATCATCTTCTTCAACAGATCATTTGGTGATGTTTGCCTTACCCAGAGACAGTATTACTTTGCCATGTGGCATCCCCTCTGTTAGATCCTGCTCCTCTATCAACTGGAACATGACTGGCGAGTTTGGTTCAGTTACTGAAGTGGTGAAGGCTGGACAAGTGACAGCTCCAGACGTCCCCCGGCACGGCCTGCTGAAGGACTGCTCTCTGGAGATTAATCGCCCTGTACGCAATGATGCACGACTTTACACTTGTGGCAGTGGAGCACTCAACTCAAGTGTTTCACTTCAGATTCTTGAACGTAAGTAAATTATCCTGTTACCTCAAAAAAGATTCTTGAACAAGTTAATAGCAATATCACAGCAGTCACATGATGTTTTTTTTTCATTCACCAGTTGCTGAGAACTTAGATGCTGCGGAGGGCACAATAGAACTTCACTGTTTCCTCAACACATATAAAGGACTCTTCCACTGTCACAACACAGGGATACATATCAAGTGGAGTACTGATGATAATACACCGATAAATGGAAATAGATTTCGCTTTGAAAACCCCACTGAATGCTTCTCTAAACTGATTATCAATAAAAAACTGACAGATCATCTCAGAAAATGGAAATGCCAACTATCTCAGAATGATGTGGTTAAAGCCACCGTCAGTTATACAACAATAACAGGTAGTAAAATGTGCTCAGTCCTAAAGAGAGATGTGTGGTTTAATATGTACAAAGTGTAACCCGTGCTCCCTTTGCCCCAGATGGCGAAGAGGAAGTGTTTGCTGCAGTGGGTGAGTCAGTGTCACTCTCTTGTAGCAATGCTTCCTCTCTTGGTGTAAGAGGCAGCGTGGAGTGGGCTGCGGGTGGAAAACCACTATCAGATGGCACCTCACACAAAAAGGGCCAATCAGAGGCGTTTCCTGTTAATGAGGACTCATCACTGTTCATTAGGAAAGTGAGTGCTCTGAATGCTGGGGACTACCAGTGTTCAGAGTCCAGTGAGCAGAAAAAAGTGTTAAACAAAATCAGACTGCACACCCTCGATGGTGAGTGTTCAAACTCCAGAAGCCAGAGCCAGAACATAAATTGTGCCACATTAACTTTGCCCCTGCTATTAAAACATTATTTATTCCTATGTTTGTCTTTGCAGTTACTCCACAGTGTGGGCCAGGAGGAGAACACCTCACCTTGACTTGTGTGCTTACCTGCACTGAACAATGTGACAAAGACTTCAATTTAACTTGGTCTGGAAGTAGCCAAAATAGCTGGCAGAGCAATTTAATGAATGACAACAACACTCTTAAAAGCAAACTAGTTCTCCCAGTATGTTCAATGAGATCTGAAGAAATAACCTGTATTGTGCAAAGAGAGGGTGCTGTGATGGCAGCAAAGAAGTGGCCCTCTGTTAACTGTAAGTATGCATCATGCTGTAATTGTTCTCCTGAATAAAACCCACACGAGACAAAAATGCACCCTTGTTTCTGAAACTGGGGGAAAATGATTATAATTCAATGTCCCCAGCTTTGCAAACACCTGCATGGTTAGCCCTTCCTCTCAGCCTCCTGATGTGTGCAGCTGCTGGAGGACTCTACATGTGCATGAAGAGAAAGCACAACAGGGATGCAGGTACTAATTCTGGTTAAAGAACCTCACATCCAAACTACAGCTATCATGATGAAATGATGATGAAAGTGAAATGTTACCTGAATGGCTGATGATATCTCTGTTTGCAGCAAATGAACAGTCGAGTATTGGAATGGTAAGAGGAAATACTTAAGACACAAAAAGATAATGGTGCTGAAACATTTTTTAATGCTGATATATCCTAATAAAATAAATATTGTTTTCTTCTCCAATTTTTCTTCACAGACTCATGTTTATGATGTAATTGAGGATGTAAGTGCGGAGGGACTACAACAGCAAACACAATCTAACAGAGAAGCATCCACCACCACTGACAGTTTCTATGATTTATTGCAAGCTGTAAACTAGAGCTAAAGAGAAGTGTGTGTTTTTGTCTCCATTTTAACTTTGATTAAATCATTTAACCACCATCAATAAACTAACAATTTGTTTTCTAAAACCAGCGTCAGTATCTATGATCATTCACCATCCTGCAGATACAAATTCAACTTGGATAAAAGATTGTCTTGAAAGATTTAATTGTAAATATGACTCCAGTTCATTTAAAATTACAGATGATTGATCTATTAATACAAACTGGGTGATAAGTTACTCTTCTTTTCAAGACAAACTCAAACACTCTATAGTTTAGTAGATGTCACATTTTTACATAATGCATAAATGTAAGCAGGTAAAATTTCAATTTCACAGGGAAAATCTTTTTCTTGAGGAGACTGAAAAATGTTAATATTGTACTGTTAATAATGTGCTAAGTTAATGTGATGAGTATTAAAATATGATTTTTATAAAAGTAGCTATGATTTGATAATAGTTGTACTATTTAGAAGTACACATGCTTTCATCCTCAAATTGATGAGATACACTGTTGAATCATTGCTTTGAAGGATCTGGGAGATGGTGGTGAACAAAACTGGAGGTGTCATGGTGGCTGGACCATAAAAGGTAATGAGAGAAACATAGTGCGCACCATCCGAAGATGTAGGACTCACATTCTCATGCTGATCAACAGACTATGTAAGTGTACCTGATTAACAACAAGAGAACAAGCAGCTGTATGAAAATTTCATTAAACTGCAATGATGTAAAACAAGCTGCTATACAACTTCTATACATTTCGTTGCAGTAATTAGAACTGTTGTGCCCATGACAACATCCCTAAGTTCATAAAGGAAATTTGTATAACGCCATTTGTTGCTGGTAATAATATCAAATATAAAAGGATATGAACTTTGTTAAAACAACTTTGAGTTTGACCATATATGTAATTACATCTGTGCCAAGCACTGTGACTGCCACTTGCAGTCTGAATATGGTATACAATATATAATATCATGGTATATTAAGGCATAAAAGGTCATAAAAAGGTCATAGTATGGTAAGGAATTAAACAACATAGTATATTAAAGCGTAAAAATAAAAAAAAAACCTCATACTATATTATGGTATAAAATGTCAAAAAAATATCATGGTATATTAAGGCATAAAAGTTCACAAAAAGGTCATAGTATGGTAAGGAATGAAATGACATAGTAAAGTAAGCCACAAAAATGTGATAAAACGTCATAGTATAGTATGGCATAAAACGTCGAAAAAAACATCATAGTATATTAAGGCATAAAAGGCCATAAAAACGTCCTAGTATGGCAAGGAATTAAACGACATAGTATATTAAAGAATGAAAATTCAAAAAACCTCATACTATATTATGGCAAAAAAAATGGCAAAAAACATCATAGTATAGTATGGTACAAAATGTCAAAAAAACATCATGGTATATTAAGGCATAAAAGGTCATAAAAAGGTCATAGTATGGTAAGGAATTAAACAACATAGTATATTAAAGCATAAAAATT
>NW_019175916.1:676665-676969 GCF_002260705.1 Seriola dumerili
AAAAGGTCATAAAAAGGTCATAGTATGGTAATGAATTAAACGACATACTATATTAAAGCATAAAAATTCCAAAAAACGTCATAATATATTATGGCAGAAAATTGGCAAAAAACGTCATAATATAATATGGCATAAAAATCTGAAAAAACGTCATAGTATAGTATGGCATTAAACGTTAAAAAAAAAAATCAAACTATATTAAGACATAAAATAGTTGGAAAAACATCATTATATGGTATGTAATAAAACAACATAGTATAGTAAGGCATAAAGATCCCTAAAAAGGTCATAGTATATTATGGCA
>NW_019175916.1:677994-682716 GCF_002260705.1 Seriola dumerili
TCATAGTATAGTATGGCATAAAATGTCAAAAAAACATCATGGTATATTAAGGCATAAAAGTTCACAAAAAGGTCATAGTATGGTAAGGAATGAAATGACATAGTAAAGTAAGCCACAAAAATGTGATAAAACGTCATAGTATAGTATGGCATAAAATGTCAAAAAAACATCATAGTATATAAAGGCATAAAAGGTCATAAAAAGGTCATAGTATGTTAAGGAATTAAACAACATAGTATATTAAAGCATAAAAATTCCAAAAAACTTCATAGTATATTATGGTAAAAAAAATGGCAAAAAACGTCATAGTATAGTATGGCATAAAATGTCAAAAAAACATCATGGTATATTAAGGCATAAAAGTTCACAAAAAGGTCATAGTATGGTAAGGAATTAAACGACATACTATATTAAAGCATAAAGATACCTGAAAAGGTCATAGTATAATATGGAATAAAAATGTCAAAAGACGTCATAGTATAGTATGGCATAAGATGTAAAAAAAACATCATAGTATATTAAGGCATAAAAGGTCATAAAAACCTCATAGAATGGTAAGGAATTAAACGACATAGTATATTAAGGCATAAAAATTCCAAAAAACGTCATAGTATATTATGGTAAAAAATGGCAAAAAATGTCATAGTATAGTATGGTATAAAAATGGCAAAAAACGTCATAGTATAGTATGGTATAAAATGTCAAAAAAACATCATGGTATATTAAGGCATAAAAGACCATAAAAACGTCCTAGTATGGCAAGGAATTAAACGACATAGTATATTAAAGAATGAAAATTCAAAAAACCTCATACTATATTATGGCAAAAAAAATGACAAAAAACATCATACTATAGTATGGTACAAAATGTCAAAAAAACATCATGGTATATTAAGGCATAAAAGGTCATAAAAAGGTCATAGTATGGTAAGGAATGAAATGACATAGTAAAGTAAGCCACAAAAATGTGATAAAACGTCATAGTATAGTATGGCATAAAACGTCAAAAAAAACATCATAGTATATTAAGGCATAAAAGTTCATAAAAAGGTCATAGTATGGTAAGGAATTAAACAACATCCTATATTAAAGCATAAAAATTCCAAAAAACAATATAGTATATTAAGGCAGAAAATTGGCAAAAAACGTCATAATATAGTATGGTATAAAATGTTAAAAAAACATCATGGTATATTAAGGCATAAAAGTCCATAAAAACGTCATAGTATGGTAAGGAATAAAACGACATAGTAAAGTATGGCATAAAATGTGAAAAAAAACGTCATAATATATTAAGGCATAAAAGTTCATAAAAAGGTCATAGTATGGTAAGGAATTAAACAACATAGTATATTAAAGCATAAAAATTAAAAAAAAACCTCATACTATATTATGGCAAAAAAATGTCAAAAAACATCATAGTATAGGATGGTATAAAATGTCAAAAAAACATCATGGTATATTGAGGCATAAAAGTTCACAAAAAGGTCATAGTATGGTAAGGAATGAAATGACATAGTAAAGTAAGCCACAAAAATGTGATAAAACGTCATAGTATAGTATGGCATAAAATGTCAAAAAAACATCATAGTATATAAAGGCATAAAAGGTCATAAAAAGGTCATAGTATGTTAAGGAATTAAACAACATAGTATATTAAAGCATAAAAATTCCAAAAAACTTCATAGTATATTATGGTAAAAAAAATGGCAAAAAACGTCATAGTATAGTATGGCATAAAATGTCAAAAAAACATCATGGTATATTAAGGCATAAAAGTTCACAAAAAGGTCATAGTATGGTAAGGAATTAAACGACATACTATATTAAAGCATAAAGATACCTAAAAAGGTCATAGTATAATATGGAATAAAAATGTCAAAAAACGTCATAGTATAGTATGGCATAAAATGTAAAAAAAACATCATAGTATATTAAGCCATAAAAGGTAATAAAAACCTCATAGAATGGTAAGGAATTAAACGACATAGTATATTAAAGCATAAAAATTCCAAAAAACGTCATAGTATATTATGGTAAAAAATGGCAAAAAATGTCATAGTATAGTATGGTATAAAAAGTCAAAAAAACATCATGGTATATTAAGACATAAAAGGTCATAAAAAAGTCATAGTATGGTAAGGAATAAAACGAGATACTAACGTAAGGCATAAATTTACCAAAAAAAGTCATAGTATAATATGGAATAAAAATGTCAAAAAACGTCATAGTATAGTATGGCATTAAACGTGAAAAAAAAATCAAACTATATTAAGACATAAAATAGTTGGAAAAACATCATTATATGGTATGTAATAAAACAACATATTATAGTAAGGCATAAAGATGCCGAAAAAGGTCATAGTATAATATGGAATAAAAATGTCAAAAAACGTCATAGTATAGTATGGCATAAAATGTCAAAAAAACATCATGGTATATTAAGGCAAAAAAGGTCATAAAAACGTCCTAGTATGGCAAGGAATTAAAAGACATACTATATTAAAGCATAAAAATTCCAAAAAACCTCATAGTATATTATGGAAAAAAAATGGCAAAAAACATCATAGTATAGTATGGCATAAAATGTCAAAAAAACATCATGGTATATTAAGGCATAAAAGTTCATAAAAAGGTCATAGTATGGTAAGGAATTAAACAACATAGTATATTAAAGCGTAAAAATTAAAAAAAAACCTCATACTATATTATGGCAAAAAAATGTCAAAAAACATCATAGTATAGGATGGTATAAAATGTCAAAAAAACATCATGGTATATTGAGGCATAAAAGTTCACAAAAAGGTCATAGTATGGTAAGGAATGAAATGACATAGTAAAGTAAGCCACAAAAATGTGATAAAACGTCATAGTATAGTATGGCATAAAACGTCGAAAAAAACATCATAGTATATTAAGGCATAAAAGGCCATAAAAACGTCCTAGTATGGCAAGGAATTAAACGACATAGTATATTAAAGAATGAAAATTCAAAAAACCTCATACTATATTATGGCAAAAAAAATGGCAAAAAACATCATAGTATAGTATGGTACAAAATGTCAAAAAAACATCATGGTATATTAAGGCATAAAAGGTCATAAAAAGGTCATAGTATGGTAAGGAATTAAACAACATAGTATATTAAAGCATAAAAATTCCAAAAACCGTCATAGTATATTATGGCATAAAAATGTGATAAAACGTCATACTATAGTATGGCATAAAATGTCAAAAAAACATCATGGTATATTAAGGCAAAAAAGGTCTTAAAAACGTCCTAGTATGACAAGGAATAAAATGATATAGTATATTAAAGCATAAAAATTCCAAAAAATCTCAAACTATATTATGGCAAAAAAATGACAAAAAACATCATAGTATAGTATGGCATAAAACATCAAAAAAACATCATGGTATATTAAGGCATAAAAGGTTATTAAAATGTCATAGTATGGTAAGGAATAAAACAACATAGCAAAGTGAGGCATAAAAATGGCATAATATGTCATAGTATAGTAAGGCATAAAAATGAAATATCACGTCATTATATTGGAATGCATAGTGTAGTGCTGTTTTTGAGTCCCTCATTCATTAAAAGTGCTTGTCTGTGGGTTATGGAATATCACTCAAAATTCACACAGAAACCCCGGGGGTACTGGGAATCAAACTCACAACCTTCCCACTATGAGGCATCTCTCCTAACCACTACTCTTTCATTCCATCCTATTAGTTTAAGGCAAAAAAGGTCATAAAAACGTCCTAGTATGGCAAGGAATAAAACGATATAGTATATTAAAGCATAAAAATTCCAAAAGACCTCATAGTATATTATGGCATAAATATCTGAAAAAACGTCATAGTATATTAAGGCATAAAAGGTCATTAAAACCTTATAGAATGGTAAGGAATTAAACGACATAGTATATTAAGGCATAAAAATTCCAAAAAACGTCATAGTATATTATGGTAAAAAAATGGCAAAAAACGTCATAGTATAGTATGGCATAAAATGTCAAAAAAACATCATGGTATATTAAGGCATAAAAGGTTATTAAAATGTCATAGTATGGTAAGGAATAAAACAACATAGCAAAGTGAGGCATAAAAATGGCATAATATGTCATAGTATAGTAAGGCATAAAAATGAAATATCACGTCATTATATTGGAATGCATAGTGTAGTGCTGTTTTTGAGTCCCTCATTCATTAAAAGTGCTTGTCTGTGGGTTATGGAATATCACTCAAAATTCACACAGAAACCCCGGGGGTACTGGGAATCAAACTCACAACCTTCCCACTATGAGGCATCTCTCCTAACCACTACTCTTTCATTCCATCCTATTAGTTTAAGGCAAAAAAGGTCATAAAAACGTCCTAGTATGGCAAGGAATAAAACGATATAGTATATTAAAGCATAAAAATTCCAAAAGACCTCATAGTATATTATGGCATAAATATCTGAAAAAACGTCATAGTATATTAAGGCATAAAAGGTCATTAAAACCTTATAGAATGGTAAGGAATTAAACGACATAGTATATTAAGGCATAAAAATTCCAAAAAACGTCATAGTATATTATGGTAAAAAAATGGCAAAAAACGTCATAGTATAGTATGGCATAAAATGTCAAAAAAACATCATGGTATATTAAGCCATAAAAGGTCATAAAAACGTCATACTATGGTAAGGAATAAAACGACACAGTAAAGTAAGGCATA
>NW_019175917.1:0-102 GCF_002260705.1 Seriola dumerili
GGCGTTGACCGGCGCTCCTTTACACACCAGCAGGTCTATTAGCTGGGCCTGACCTGTCACACACACACACACACACACACACAAAGTAGTTCATCAGTTTCA
>NW_019175918.1:0-104 GCF_002260705.1 Seriola dumerili
TGTCTGTTTTATTGTCTGTTGATTTTAATATTACCTGGTTCCGCTGTCAGAATACCGCTGTGTCGATGCGGCTGTTTTAGCATTCTTTGCCGCTGCTTTTGTTT
>NW_019175919.1:0-259 GCF_002260705.1 Seriola dumerili
CCCAGCTGGATCACTGTCACAGGTCAGGGAACTCTTCTGACTCTATAAACCTGCAGAGAAATACAACAGGAGGGAGGAGAACAACATCCAGTGTTTTAAAATCCAGTAGAGGAGGAGGTGAGGTAGAGGCAGACAAGACGTCTCTCAGTGATGATGAGGAAACTTTGCAGCTTGTAACTTCTGTGGTATTTCTGTTGTGAGGCTCAGAGCCTCCTCTCTCCTGATTGGCTCAACAACCTGTTGTTACTAGAGCTCCAGA
>NW_019175920.1:0-144 GCF_002260705.1 Seriola dumerili
CGTTACTGAGGGACAAGCTGAACACTGAGAGTATGAAATTTGATTCAGAAACTGGTGCAAATGCACACGTTATTTAACAACCCAAAGATGAAGAAGCTCAGGAAGAAAGTGGAAGACTCTAGTCTGATAGTAGAAATTGGAATA
>NW_019175921.1:0-171 GCF_002260705.1 Seriola dumerili
TTCTTGTATTTTAATGAATTGCTGAAAAAGGTTGATTTTACTTTAAAATGAATAAATATGGAAAAATTACGGATCTAAAATTGTTGTGTTGTGTTATTTTCCTTTTTTAAACAAGCAGACAAAATATTAAATCAGAATAATTTTGGTGAGTGTGTTTGTTTGAGAGGTTTT
>NW_019175922.1:0-143 GCF_002260705.1 Seriola dumerili
AAAGCATAAAATCATTTTGTTTGAAATGGATGTTTCATGTCTTGACTATTGACCTATAAACACTCTGTCAATATGTAATCATTTGAAAGTTGACCTGTCATTAAACATTTGAATATGCTCACTCAAATCACCAACAAAATTGA
>NW_019175923.1:0-123 GCF_002260705.1 Seriola dumerili
GGGTATGGTAACTATCATCTGTTAACCTCAAGACCTTTCTCTCTGTGTTTCACTTTTATTGCTGACATCCTCCTGGAAGGGAGAGCATCACTAAATCTCTGCGGGATGTAGATAAACTCCTAA
>NW_019175924.1:0-101 GCF_002260705.1 Seriola dumerili
CATCTTGTCCGTATGTGTCTGGCTCTTTCTACTGCCCGTCCACCTGCCAGTGCTGGTGATGCTCCAGTACTCGGCCACTGACCTGCTCCGGCTGCGCTGTC
>NW_019175925.1:0-323 GCF_002260705.1 Seriola dumerili
GCATAAAATTTCAAAAATACAACATAGTATATTAAGGCAAAGAAGATCATAAAAATGTCATAGTATGGTAAGGAACGAAACGACATAGTTTTATAAGGCATAAAATTGCCAAAAAACGTCATAGTATAGTATAGCATAAAATGTCAAAAATACATCATAGTATATTAAGGCATTAATGTTCATAAAAACGTAAGAGTATGGTAAGGAATGAAAGTATATAGTATAGTAAGGTATAAAAATGGAAAAAAACTTCATAGTATAGTATGTTATAAAAATGCCAAAAAACGTCATAGTATAGTATGGCATAAAATGTCAAAAATACA
>NW_019175925.1:489-1360 GCF_002260705.1 Seriola dumerili
TATAAAATTGCCAAAAAACGTCATAGTATAGTATGGCATAAAATATCAAAAACACAACATTGTATATTAAGGCATAAAAGATCATAAAAATGTCATAGTAAGGTAAGGAATGAAACGACATAGCATAATAAGGCATAAAATTGCCAAAAAACGTCATAGTATAATATGGTATAAAATGTTAAAAATACATCATTGTATATCAAGGCATAAAAAGCCATCAAAAAGTTATGAAATGGTAAGGAATGAAAGGATATAGTATAGAAAGGCACAAAAATGCCAAAAAACGTCGTAGTATAGTCTGGCATAAAACTGTTAAAAAACGTCATAGTATAGTATGGCATAAAATGTCAAAAAAATATCATAGCATATTAAGGCATTAAAGGTCATAAAAACGTCATAGTATGGTAAGGAATGAAAGCATATAGTATAGTTAGGCACAAAAATGCCAAAAAACATCGTAGTATAGTATGGCATAAAACTGTCAAAAAACGTCATAGTATAGTATGGCATAAAATGTCAAAAATACACCATAGTATATTAAAGCATAAAAGATCATAAAAATGTCATAGTATGGTAAGGAACGAAACGACATAGTTTTATAAGGCATAAAATTGCCAAAAAACGTCATAGTATAGAATGGCATAAAATGTCAAAAACACATCATAGTATATTAAGGCATTAATGTTCATAAAAACGTAAGAGTATGGTAAGGAATGAAAGTATATAGCATAGTAAGGTATAAAAATGGCAAAAAAAGTCATACTATAGTATGGCACAAAACTTTCAAAAAACGTCATAGTATAGCATGGCATAAAATGTCAAAAATAAAACTTAGTATATTAAGGCATAAAAGGTCATAAAAACATCATAG
>NW_019175926.1:0-104 GCF_002260705.1 Seriola dumerili
ATTTGTGTATTTTTCTTTGAAAATTGGTTTAAAAAAAAAAGTAATTTACACTTAGAAAACTTTTTTTTTTTTACAGGTACAACAGAGTCAGTAC
Source organism: Seriola dumerili (assembly GCF_002260705.1). NCBI lineage: Eukaryota > Metazoa > Chordata > Actinopteri > Carangiformes > Carangidae > Seriola > Seriola dumerili. The sequence continues at coordinate 95 of NW_019175926.1, forward strand.
ACAGTGTATA
>NW_019175927.1:0-166 GCF_002260705.1 Seriola dumerili
CAAAGCGAGTTGGTCACTTTCAGTCGGTGAATCCATCAGTTTCCTGCCACTTGCTTTACTTAAATTAATTATATCTTCAGGAGTTGTTGTCATGTAATACTACATAAAATAATATAAAATGATTGTGGGTCATGTCCTCGCTACGTTCATATTTTGACCGGTTTAA
>NW_019175928.1:0-35000 GCF_002260705.1 Seriola dumerili
AAAAGTAAAAAAAAAACGTCATAGTATAGTAAGGCATAACAAGTAAAAAAAAACATCACAGTACAGTAAGGCATAAAAAGTAAAAAAACACATCATAGTATAGTAAGGCATAAAAAGTAAAAAAATAACATCATGGTATAGTAAGGCATAAAAAGTAAAAAAAAACGTCATAGTATAGTAAGACATAAAATGTCATAGTATATTAAGGCATAAAAAGTAAAAGAAAACGTCATAGTATAGTAAGGCATAAAAAGTAAAAAAAAAAAGTCATAGCATAGTAAGGCATAAAAAGTAAAAAAAAAAACGTCATAGTATAGTAAGGCATAAAAAGTAAAAGAAAACGCCATAGTATAGCAAGGTATAAAAAGTAAAAAGAAACATCATAGTATAGTAAGGTATAAAAAGTAAAAAAAAACGTCATAGTATAGTAAGGCATAAAAAGTAAAAATAAAGTCATAGTATAGTAAGGCATAAAATGTCATAGTATAGTAGGTCATAAAAAGTCAAAAAAACGTCATAGTATAGTAGAGCATAAAAAGTCGAAAGTATAGGAAGGCGTCAAACCTCATAGTATAGTTAGGCATAAAATGTCATAAAAGCTACAGTATAACAAGGCATAAAAATACATTAAAAACAACATAGTATAGTAAGACATAAAAGTCATAAAAACGTTATATTATAGTAAGGTACAAAAAGTCATAGTATAGTAAGGCATAAAAGGTGATACTTTAGTAAGGCATGGAAAGTCATAGTATAATAAAGCATAAATATCAATAAAAAGTCATAAAAAAAAACTTTATAGTATAGTAAGGCATAAAAAGTCAAAGAATCATAGTATAGTAAGGCATAAAGAGTAATAAAAACATCATTATATAGTAAGGCATAAAGAGTAATAAAAATGTCATTATATAGTAAGGCATCAAAAGTCATAGTATAGCAAGGCATAAAAAGGCATAAAAAGTCATGAAAAACGTCATTACATAGTAAGGCGTCAAAAGTCATAAAAACTTTATGGTATAATAAGGCATAAAAAGGCTTAAAATGTCATAGTATATCAAGGCCTATAAAGACATAACGTGACCATGTCACATGACATTAAAATCTCGCGGGACCAAGGTGCCTTCACTTCTCTGAGTTATTCTCCTCCAGGTGCTTCGATTGTGTCCAACCTGACTGCAGTCGTTTCAGGCTCCGCCCCTGAACTTTCCGGCAGGTCATCCCCTCAGGTGAAGAAGATCTCAACAGACACGGTGTGAATGATACAGTCTGTCCTGTTTGAGACGTCGTTACCTTGACAATACCTCCAGCTTTAACACTAGCGCTTCATATGAACAGCTCAGTGTTGTTTTCACTCCTCTTTCACTTTCCAGTTAGTTGTATGCTGTGAAACCTGTAACAGTGACTGTGAATGTGAAGCTACTTTCAGATTAATAGTCAAATGGTTTTTCGATATTAAAAGTGAATGATTGTCACTGTGCAGTGTGTTTATATAAAAGTATTATTATGGAAGTATTATACCAGCTACAACAGCCATTATGCATCACTGTCAATAATAAACAGCAGGTCTCCAAACATCCTGAAGTCACCTACTGTCTGAGCGCTGACTCCACTTTAAACACAGTTTGAAATGAGCCAGTTTCAGAACTTTGACTCTTAATACATCATTTTATATCAGTAAAGGATCAGCGTCGTGACACCCCCCACCCCCACCCCCGGTCTGCAGCGTCGTCCTGAAAGCAGGAAGCTGGCAGAACCATAGAACACGAATGGAACCATAGAACACGAACAGCCGAACACTGACGCGTTCGTTCTGAACACGACCATCACTCATGATCAATTAGAGAGAGGCGAGAACTCACCGACAAACACTTTAATGTTTCTATCTTCCGCTGGAAGTCTCACACCCAGGCGGCCCTTCCCCAAACGATTCACGGTCACCATGGAGACCCTCTGTTCTTTGCTGTGATTGGCTGTGCCCGCGTTCAGACACATGAGGAGTCATAATAAACTAACAGATAGCGCAGACTCCCGGGAAAATGAGCCGCTGTTTAAAAAGTTTAATTCAAATCATCATCAACAACAACAACAACAACAAAAACAACAACACGTATGCGTCTAAAAAGGCCTGTGTATAAAACTTCACGCCTTCACGTTGAAACGTTTTATTATGAGACGTACAGTGGGAAGTGAACAATGTGATAATGAGCTGATGAACATGATAAATAACAGTGGACGTTGTGTGAATAAATCACTGATGATTTCATATTAAAGGCTGTGAATCAGATCGTCCTGTGTGAATGTGGTTGGTTCTCATGGACTCAGCAGTAAACCAGGAAACATGAGAGTGAAGTCCTCCTCTTCTTCAGCGTCACACTGATGACGTGTTGAGTTGATGGACAGATGAACAGAGACTTATGATTGGTGGACAGAATCGTGTCACTGTCTGTTCATGTGAAGAGTGGTTGACCCTCTGATGACCTCTGTATTTTCAGATAAAAGTGATTGAGTTTAAATTTAATTACAGATTATCCTTCTATAAACATAATGGAACTGATCATCAATCAAAGACAGAGCAGAAACAGTTACAGCTCTTTGGTAAAGACAGAAATAAAACGTATTCAAAGATTTATGTTGACATGTCAAACATTTTTATATAATCAACAACAATTTTTATCTCAAAGTATCAGGGAAATTACATCTTATTATTTGGTTAGTGATTATGATGTAACAATCTGTAGTGAATGTGACCATTCAAACTTTTTTTCAGACTCACAAACATAAAAGATAAAAACCAATAATAATAATTATATAATAAATCATTCAATTAAAACAACACTTCATATGTAGGCATCCTTCAGAGGCTGCATGAAGACTGATTGCGCCTTAAGACAAAAAGTTTTGTGAAAAAAAGTTATGTGTTGTCAAGGTTGCTAGGCAACAGGAGCCACACTGCGAGCAATGGCAACAGCAGGCACGGCTGGTAACGAACAGTGTAAATGCTCCGTAGACCAGACCGTCTCATTTCAGCTCAGCCTTCACGGTCTGCAGCGGCTTCGAAGGGTCACACCTTCATACACCGTGTCCTCTGAAGGCTGCGGCCCCTGAACTGGGAATCAGCTGACGTCAGATGTTTTAGAAGTGCTTCACATTCAGGAACAGCAGAGAACACAAACAGCTGACTGGCATTTTGCCACCTGGGAACCAGAGTTTAAGTGTATACCCAGGTTTCAAAAAGCTCTAAATGATGAACATAACACTGTCAGAACACACACTAAACATGTGAAGGAACATTTTGACCTGAGAACAGACTTTACAACACTGTGGACAAATGTCTCCTGTTCCAATCATCCTTGTGATGAGAGAAATATTAATTGAGTCTGCTCAGTCCACACAGCATCATCCCTTCAGTCATGTAGTGTTGGCTCCATCTAGTGGTCACTACACAAACCAGCAGCAACAGAGTTTATCACACCTTCTTCATGATGCTCTGATTAAACATCAGCTCTAATGGTGGAGTGTGTTTCTCTGTTCCATCACAACAAAGTCAAAGTGTTTCAGGAACAAAGACAAACAGACATTTATTGAATAAAGTTCAGCAGAAGCTTCAACAGACTGAAGAAGCAGCTGATGATCCAGTGAAGACTCTGATCAAACTCTTTTCATCAAGCAGATTTTATTCAGGATTCACAGAAAACTGCATCAATCAGGACGTGATTTCATGTGGAACAACACAATATAGTGAATTCACTCAAATATGGCTGCTTCACAGATAAAGTCCAACATTAGAGGATCCAGATGTTTCTGTGGTCTGACAGATGTGAACTAGTCATTCCAAGCATGAAGACACATGAAGAAACCAAAGTAGAAATCAAATCAAAGTGGGTCAGATTTCATGAGTGGACTCTTGAGAAACTCTGAGGTGTGAAAGTTGGATTCAGAATATTTCTACAGTGTGTCTGAGTTCAGTGTCTGTAACATCCTCTGTACAAACTGATGCTAATGATCTTTATACATCAGGTCAGTGACTGTTACTGTCCCACCACCAGTTTACTGACACTGTGTCAACATGAGCAACATCCCAATAAATCACAGCCTCAATCACTGACAACATTAGAAAACATTCAACCAACACTGAGAAAACTGAGAGAAATAAATGTTCCACACAGTCTGACTGAGAGATCAGGGAGGGAGGGGCTGTTGTACTGAGCACTGAACACCAGGGGGCGTCACTCCATTTAAAGAAGAGCTGTGAGCTCCCACTTCACTCTGCTTATTACCACAGTACTGTGTGTACTTTTACACACTAACTAAACTTTTACATACCATCATTCTACTGTACATGTGCTCCTTCATTGCCACTGGACATTGTGTTCTATGTCTCCAGGCTTCTTTGGTTGCCACACCATCAACATTACATTACAAAACTTTTTCAAGCACAAGAAACTGATAAATTGGATTCTGTGTATGAGCATCCACATGGTTTAAGTACAAATCTATGCATGCACAGTGTTGATAAATGAGGCCTCGGGCTTCTTATTTACATGATATTTAAGATATCAAAAAGTGATTACATTTCTTTCTTAAATCAACATCACAGTTAAAAGAATTGTATTGAATTAACTGTTGCGATGTTTGTATGAACAGAGCAGACCTTGTTGCCTACACACCTGTCTGACCTGTCACGTAAAAGACATCTTTAAGTCCTCTCCCAGCTGACATTATTTTTACGTACACGAACCGCAGCGCTGCAGGGACTCTTCTGTCCACTCGAATTTTCATCTCCACCAATTTCCGGACCTTTTCTGTGTCTCCACTATCCTTCATCTTCTCAATCAGGAAGTCCAAGTGGACATGAGTGGACACTGAATCCACATTCAGGGCGATCTGATCCAGTCTGACAACATGTCGGTAGGCCTCTTCAAGCCACTGAGTCTTCTCTGCCGTCAGCTCTCTCATTTCCTTCTCTAGATTTTCCAAGAGGCTCAACTTACTATCACTTTGCGACTTGTTCTTTTCATACTTCTCTTTCATCTGTTTTTCAGTCTTCTGAACTTTCTTTGTCTTGTTCACAAACCTCCAGTTTTGTTTCACATGAGCTGATACAGGACACCTGTTGGTACAAACAATGCAGTGACCACGTTCCATGATTTTACAGCGTTTCGGCGTCCGGGCCAGGGTGCATGGATAGTGACAGGTCTCTTCACAGACAGTACAGCAGACAGCTCCTTCATGAAAAAACAACCAACGTCTCCCACCCTCAGTAGTTTCTTTATCTTTGTAGGCCTCATCAATGTCTACAATGAACTTCTCATTCTTCATCATCTCTTTTTCATGTTTCTTCAAAACTTCTCGATTCTGTTTGATTTCTTTCTGTTTCAGTTCGATCAATTTGATTCTGTCTTGCAGGTTGTGAATGCAGGCTGCCAGCTTGATGCGTGACTGCAACACTTCAACTGTTGAAACCAGCTTCTGAGGTGTGGATGTCTCCAGAAAGTTTATGAATTTACCCATTTTTTGATTTGTTAAGTCCCATGCACTTTCTAAGGCTGTCTTTGTGTCCTCTGTTCGGTCTTCATTCTGGCAGTTATCAAACAGGAAGTGAACAGGTTGATTCTTCTCATTTCGGGCACATTTGATTTTTGCATCTTCAAGAGCTTTGAGAGCATTTTTAGGTGTTCTTCCAGTTGAGTGAGTGATGAGAGCGACGATGTTCTCCTCCACATTTCTTCCAAACAGAGAAATCACTGAATCAAAGACGTACTTCAATCGGTCACTCAGACGATTCTCTGTCGCCTTCATCACCAGACCCACTGCATTAATTTCATGAACTCCATTTTCTGAACTGAACAAGTCAAATAATCTGTGACTGACGATGACATCAAGTTCAATCCCTCTGGTGTCTCCATATCCAGGAGTATCAATGATGGTCAGAGAGTAGGGCAGAGTGTTTTCTTTAAAGTCAAAGATCTCGTACACGGTCACATCAGATGTCTGACTTTGTGTCTGACTTCTCTTCTCTCTCTCAACGATCTCAAACCAGATGTCGTCTTTAAACTTCACTCCCATGGAGTAGTTGACCAGAGTGTTGATCAGAGAAGATTTTCCTGTTCCTGTTTCACCAACAAGTAAGATGGTTTTGTTTTCATTATTATGATTTTTCTCACCAACAATCACTTTGGTCATAGTTCCAAACGCCTCTTTCTTTGTTGTCAGCTGGTAGACAGTAGGAGATCCTGAACTGACCAGAGTACTTTTGGAGATGATGTCCTTGTATTTGGATGAGACGTTTCTGAACCTGAAGAGGAAATAGAGAATTTGCTCACTACACTTTTAACCCTTAAATGGAGGGGTGGTTTTTCAAACACTTCAGGAGCCTTATTTTGGAGGATTAAAGCATATATTAAATAGTATTGTGTAAGGTATTAATTGTTTTGCATGTATACAACTTTGGCTTTAATATGTGAGGAATGTCTGCCTTGGGTGAACTGCTGACATTTGGGGTGAGCAGGACACCAAAGGATCCAGTACATGTCTGGACTTTATTATTATATTTTTGACTGTTGGCTTGTCTACATCTGTTAGAGACTTTAGTTACAGACCCCCTGTGGGGTGGAAAGTAATAAAAGTAACAGAAGATGCCACACAGAGGTGAAGGTCTCTTGGTCAATACCTGTTAATTACATCCCTCTAGAGCAAAATACTATATAAGCAGTCAAACTTGTGAGAGACTTGGTGTACCTGCACCAGATCTGTCAATGTATCCAACGTTTGACAGATTTAAATTTTTGCATATTAGGTATTGGACCTTGCACCTACTGCAAATGTTTGTCTTAGTGGCCCTCAATATGAGGGAGCTGGTGAGTCAGCTGGCATTTACTTCAAGCCAATTGATGTTATTGATGAAGGCCATAATGGGACTGACAAATTATGTTAAGCTTGATTCCTCAATTACCTTACTGTCAGAAACCTTCAACACAAACTTGATGGGGACCTATGAAATTATTTGGCACTTTTTGGGGAACCTAAACTTCCTTCACTCCTGGTGGAGCAATGTTTTCTTCTTCAACAATGACCTAGGACAGGATGTGAAACCAAGGCACCAGTAGGGGGTTGAGGTGTTGTCGGCTAGCTGCAGACCATGAGAGGAACCCGACTTGGTTTGGGTTTGGCTCTGGGCATATGTCAATAATGTGCTGTCTCACCCCTTTGCTCACATTGGGGAGGATCACAGACCTTATGGGACCCCAGTGGACCTGGTTCACCTGTGAAGGCGAAGAGATGCTGCAAGTTTGTCTCAATGCCTCTGCTGGAAAAATGGCACGCCTGGAGGTAGCCCCACCTCTTGCTGTTGGGGCGGGACCTACAGAGTCAGGGCTTGATCGACCTGCAGGACCAGCATATGCTGCTCCTGACAACTCCGATGACAAACAAGACTACTACTAAGAGCTGATGGCAATGCTGAGCCCCGTCTCACTGCACTCAACTGAAGATCCTCCCCATGCTCGTACTCCATCTCACCCTTTCCTGCTGTCTTCAACAGCTTCAAATCTGTCCTGCAACAGGGAACCTCCTCATCATTGTTCCCTAATCAGCCTCCTCAACCCAGGTGATGCTTTGTTATGTAATACGGATGGGGAAAAACTCAGTGACCTCTCCGCACCCATAACATGGGTATGGTATCTGCTTTATCAGGATATGTCAGGTGCCTGGCTACCCACCTTACCTGAAGTTTAATCTACAAAAATGGGAGCTCTTTGCCGCTAGCATGTTTTCTTTACTACTCCAGTCCATCCGGTGGGACAGAGTGGCCTATGGAGTAATAGGCTACTCCCACCCCAAGGAATTTTGGTGAGAGGTCCACCTTTTGTCAGGGGTACCAATCTGTGCTTTTACCACTCTCTCTGCTCCCATTCATCCTCCAACCACCCCTGCCATCCCCAGACTGATCCTTCAACACCAAACCTCTTTCCCTGTTTACCCAAGTCTTCAATGGATAACCCCACTGGTGACTGAAATCTCTCCCCTGATCAAGGTCAATAGTCCAGCTGTAGCTAATGGAGGTTTTTATGCTTTGAGAAAGGCCAACTGCTCTGGTTTTCCACACCACCTGGCACAGACCAAGAGTATAAATGGAGGTGTACTCCTGAAGGTGAGGGAGATTTCAGGATTGTTTGGAGATTTATCTGTTGAGAGATTGTTTTCTACCTCACTCAGTTTTGGGGATTTTTCATCTAGCATATACTTGATGAATTGAGCTGTGAATCTGTAGTGTCTTTTGATTCTTCAAAAGTTTTTTAATTTTACATTTCTACCTTTTAAATTTCATTTTTGATCATTTTTAATCTCATTTAATAGTTTTTTTTATTTTGATTAAGTTTAATTTCATGTTATTGTTTTATTTTTTAATCACATTTGTAGATTGAATATTTTACATATTCAAAGATTTTGTAATCCGCTCGCTGTGTCGAATAAAGATCATCAGTAGTTCATCTTAATCTACTGAAAATAATCTTTTTCATCCTTTTGGTCCTGTCCATCCATCGATCCAAGGCTTCTTCGACTATTTTCCAGTAAGGCCCCTTGTTTTCTAGCTATTCTCTAATATGTTAGATATGCTAATGTATGCTCCTTAGGAGAGGGTATAGTGTGAACTGTCAGCACAAGAGCCGCTGCAGCTGTGGTTAAGCTTCAAACAGTGTTGGGGTTAGTCTGTCTAACTAATCAGCCTAAACATGAAATTTCTCACTGATTATGTTTAACATGTATCATGAAGCAACATGAGATGTTTTTCATCAAGACTATATGAAAATGAAGTTTATACATTCACTATAATATAATCATGACTTTGTCTAAGGACTTTATTGCTTTAAAGGTTAATTATGTTACTCACAGTGTTGCCATGGTGATGCCTGATGCAGACAGCTGTGAGGATCAAACAGATGTGATGGTGTCTGGAAGATATTAAAAATATATCAGGAAAGCTTCATCACAGTTTCATTCATCTGTAACAAACATAAGTTACACAATCAAAAGATTCAACAAAATTATAACATTATTCAGATGTTAAAGGATCATTTCACTGTTTTTAATCATTTACCAAACATCACGTGTATGTCCTACACACCCATACACTGCTCATTATGCTGATTTTGGTCTAATGAGTCTAATTAGTTATGTATCTGAAAATCTAAAAAAGAATTAAGAGCCACTGGTCTGTGGTTCACTCAACACCTACTGCAGTGTAACCTCTCACATGCACACACTGATCAGTTTGCTGAGTTCAATTGTTTAATAAATATTATTTGTCTGCTTTAGGATCTTTCAAAAAAATTTACATGCAGCTTTACTGACTACGATCTTTTTACCTGCTTTTATTTCTTCACACTTATATTATTGCAGCAGCTTTTTTATTTGTCAAATAATAATGGACTCCAGACTGTTCAGAACTCAGCTGCCAGAACCAGAACCAAGGGGAGAGACTTAAGTCTCTACATGCCTCTCTCCCTGCTGTATGTAAGATAAGATAGATAAGATGCACCTTTATTTGATGTTGATAAAAGCTCGGATTAAGTAACCAGCAGTTTTCTGTGTCCAGTCTCTGATAGAAACAAACTGAAACCAGCAGCTGTGAGTGAGGAGGGAAAGTTCTAAAGATGAGGATTTGGAAAATGATCAGCAGGAAAAACAAACCTGTTGAAATGATGAAAGAAATGTTCAGTTTCTCTCATATTTAAGCATCATTAAAGAGTGACTAAAGTCTGTCTGAAAACTTTCCCTTTAAACTTTGTTAAAGTTTCCCATCATTTCTCTGTCAGAGATCTTACCTGTTGACAGCTTAAGCTCTGTGATGCTGAGGAGGAGGAGGAGGAGGAAGAGCAGAGAGGAGTCAGTGTTCACAGGTTTTATATCAGAAGGGGCGGGCTCTCTGTGGTCACATGATTTCACTGAAACTATTTAAAGAGCTGTCGAACGAACAGGTCGACTGTTTTCTGATTGACACACAGCCACGCCAACCACAGGTAACAGACTGTAGCCTACAACTGTAGCTTGGTAAAACACACCCATAATGCCGGTTGGTCAGTGCTGAAATGAGCGAAAGGGATGGTCAAATTCAGACTAAAATGCTTCATCTGGATTTTGTGTGCAGCTTTACACAGGAGCCTTGGGCTGGGTTCCAGGGAAAACCCCTGGATCACATGGCACCATTGGGGTGACTGTCTGTGGTGTAGTAGACCTAAGGCTGTGAGTCTGACGTAGTAAAAGGCTGAAGATGAAGAAATGAAGCCAAGAAGAGAAGATGTCATGTCCTCTCCTGGACTATCTGGTGATCCGGTCCACTGGACTCTGAACCCCTCTGATGCTGCAGCCTCAGCCTCAGTCACTGTGCTTCACCCTGCACATAAAACTGAAAGCATCTTCCTCCAGCTTTATCTGACAGACGACCTCGCCCGTATTATCACTGCAGAAATCTGTTTCCTCAGATTGCTTTTGCTTTGCTGTTTGCCTTGATAGAAGTCTCTGAAGGTTTTCTATGCAGAAGAGAATTTAATCAGTGAATATATATAAAGAAATCAACCATGTTGCTTATCTGTGTTTAACCTGATCCCCAGCTTTTATTTTACTTACCAATGAACATGACGTCTGTTCAGCAGGGAAATCCACATTGTTCAGCTGATAGTCTGCTGTGTCAGAGGTCATTCAACTCAAGTCAAGGGTATTTAATACCCAATACCCATAGGTGTACCATAAGTGTAATGCTGTTATCAATAATAACAGCAGCAATAATAGCAGAACCAATGAATAATGTTGCAAATGTTAATAATGCAAATCGCCAATTAACAGCACCTCAGAGTAGCAGACGCAGCTCAACAGACTCAGGCCTTCACCATCGAACTGCTGCAAAGGAATCACAACTGAGAAACACAAAGAATGGACAATAGACCAGTGGAGATCAGGACTTTGGTCTGATGAGTCCAAATGTCAGATTTTTGATTTTAACCGCCGTGTCTTTGTGATACGCAGAAAAAGAGAAAACGGATGGTATGTCGGCATGTGTGGTTCCCACCGTGAAGTATGGAGGAGGGTGTGCAGCATCACTACCACAGCATTCTGCAGCCACATGCCATCCCACCTGATCTGCACTTAGGGACAGCATCATTTAATTTTCAACAGGACAAAGACCCAGCACCCCTCCCGGCTCTGTAAGGCCTATTTAACCAAGAAGGAAAATGAAAGTGACCTGTTATGTTGACGAATTTATGAGCTTTGCTGAGCATTGTCCATAACCTCTGACACAACAGATCCTCAGCTGAACAATGTGGAATTACCTGCTGAACAGACTTCATGTTTCATTGGTAAGTAAAATAAAAGGTGGAGATCAGGGGAAACAAAGATAAGCACATGAACATGGTTGATTTATAGTTTCATGATTAAATTCTCTTCAACATAGAAAATATTCCACTGTGAGATCAGAGACTTCTATCAAGGCAAACATGGATTTCTGCAGTGATAATACGGGCGAGGTCGTCTGTCAGATAAAGCTGGAGGAAGATGCTTTCAGTTTTATGTGCAGGGTGAAGCACAGTGACTGAGGCTGAGGCTGCAGCATCAGAGGGGTTCAGGGTCTTATCGGACAGTCCAGGACAGGACATGACGTCTTCTCATCTTGGTTTCTCACTTCTCCATCGGATGCAGTTTTTATGCTAAATCTAAGATACCCAGTTCTTACTCTGTCGTTCTACACAGTTGTGTTTTTTCTTCTATGACTACATGTTGGTACCAGTAGGAATCAGTCTGTGTTATCGGTTCCTGATTTATATGACATACTGTTAATCATGGGATGGACCAAATTATTTGTAAATAAAAAAAAGCCCAGTGATTTCTTTTTTTAATCTAAGAATCTGTCAGATTCAGCCCTGAGTTGTATCTATAGGTTTCCACACAGGCATGAGGAGAACATGCAAACAAAACCTGGGTTCCAACTTAGAACCTTCTTGTTGTGAGGCCACAGTGGTAACCACTGCCCCACCATGCCACCCATTAATACTGTTTATTCAAAATATGACGAAGAATATGTGATAAACTCTGTTGGTGGTGGTTTCTGTAGTGATCAGTAGACTGAGCCAACACTGCATGACTGAAGAGATGAGCTGTGTGGACTGTGCAGACTCTACTGATGTCAGAATGAACCTACATACTGATCACACAAATAACGAGACTGTACTGACAGGAGAAAAACAACTGGAGCTGGATGTTATTCAACGCAGGTGAAGAAAACAAAAGCAGCAGAGCAGCAACATCAGTGAAAAGATCTTTGTATTGAGTCGCACCCTGATCACACCCTGTGTTTGTCACATAGTTCAGGATCTTTTTCTCTTTACATGAAGAAGCAATAATACGCCCTGATGAAACTCAGACAAAACAGAGACTGTGTCGGTCCAAATACTTTTAAACACAATCATACCAAATTAATTAGTATGTATCACACGGTCTACGTCCTGCTGTGTGTGCTAGTAGTTCGAGTAGTTCAGACCCTCCACAGTGTGGCTTTAAAAAGTTCAGACATTTTCCAGTACAGTGTTGTGTATACTGTAGTGTAGATACACCGTGCAGACAGCGTTGTCAGTTAGCTAACTACCCTTTTCAACACTTGCCAACTAACTCATTCTGGCTTGTTGTGTATACTAACCCTTGCTAACTGCACTTATCAACCAAACATGCTATAACTACAGTAACTGAACATAGGAGACCTTGTCTCCACCCCCAGGTTATCTCTCCTGGCTAACTATGCTGCTACTTCTGGCCAAACCCTGGCTACCTCAAGTCAATTACTTATTTCCCCTAGCTAACAGCTAGATACATGTAGCTAACTAGCTCTAGCTAACTACCTCAGACTACAGTCTTAAAGAACATTCAGGTAAACTGGTGTACTGGTACTTCGGCGTCCGCTTGCTCTCAGTGCAGACACTTTTCTTGCTCTTGCCTCCGCTTGCATTTTTCCTACTGATATTCTTGTTTTTCTTCTGAGATAAACTACGAGCAGCAGCTCCTGGATACTTATGAATCACTGGGACTAATTTTTTGTAGCTATTGTAGGCTATTTGCTATATTTCAACATTTTTATGACCTCCTCAGTACTACGTGAGTGAGGATGCATTACTATCCAGTCAGAGCGACTCTTCAACCCCTGTTCTTAGTAGGACACAGCCACGGACAGCTGCGAAAGGGAGAACTAACAACAAACCTCCGTAACAACCGAGTGTGCAACTGGAGAACAGATTGTCTCCACTGCTGCAGGACCCTGGATCTCCGTCTGATGACCTGAATAACCTCTCATCTTCACATAGCAGGGTGAGGTCTGAGAGTAAAACAGAAAGTAAAAGGCTGCAGGGAAAGCTAGGGCCTGGGCCTCAAACTCTGATTTTGGGTGACTGTGCTGTAAAAGATTTAAGCATGTGCAGTAAAAACACTAAAATATTCTGCTTTCCCAAGGACATGGTCTGACTTCCGTATTCAAACCGTTCTTAAAAAGGAACAATCTACACTCTTCACTAATGAACAACTATAGGCCCATATCAAACCTCCCATTTTTAAGTAAAATCATTGGAAAGGCTGTTTTTCAACAGTTAAACAGCTAAACAACCGTTTTGATGTCTTTCAGTCAGGATTTCTACCACACCACAGCACTGAGACTGCTCTTGTTAAGGTCTTCAATGCACTTAAACACTGACAATGGCAGAATCACAGTATTAGTATTACTGGATCTTAGTGCCGCATTTGACATGGTTGAACACAACATACTACTAGACAGACCGGAAAACTGGGTGGGACCTTCTGGCACAGTACTGAACTGGTTTGAATTCTACTTAAAGGACAGGGAGTTCTTTGTGTCTATAGATAATTACACATCTGAGCGGACAAAAATGACATGCAGAGCTCCCCAAGGCTCCATTCTGGGGCCTCTTCTGTTCAACGTCTACACTGGCTTCTTGTCTGTCAAAGAGTTGATTTTAAAATACTGCTGTTGGTTTATTAAGCACTTGATGGTTTAGGGCCAAAATACATTTCTGATCTGCTGCTACATTATGAACCATCTAGACCAGGGGTTCTCAACTGGTCTCACCCCGGGACCCACATTTTCCGCTGGTCATTAAGTCATGACCCACTTTTAAATAATTCAAACCAAACAAATTTATTTTTCCAAAGTAGTCTTCAAAAACATGTCACTTTTTAAAAACATAAATACACATATTTAAAAGTGCATTTCAGAACATATTATTAAGAAACTGAGGAGGAACATGACAACTTCATGTACAAAAGTGGATAAAATAAAAAAACTGCACAAAAAAAAAAAAAAAAAGCCCACAAAACGTTGTTTCACCTAACCTGTCATTTGTTGAAATCTACGAGACAGTTGGGCATGTGCTTTACTCTCGTTCAGAGTTTCAAGGTTTCTGGGGTGACAGTAGACAGAGCTACTCTCAGATCACGCTCACTGTCCAACCTGTTTCTCTGCTTTGACTTGAGCTGGACCAAAGCGGAGAAGCCGCTTTCACACAAATAGGTCGTGCTGAATGGTAGGATCGTTTTGACTGCAAGAGTGGCGAGGGATGGATACGCTTCCATCACATCACTGCACCAGAAGTGGGAGAGGCTTACTTCGCCAAATCTCTCTTCGTTGCTTGGCAACGTGACGCTTTCCATGTTGATGTTGAAGGGGTTGCGTATCCAGGCATTATCTCTGTGTTCCTCTGGGAAGTAATCGTCAAACCGAGCTTGAAGTTTAGTGAGCTGTGCCTTGACGGTTTTTTTCAAGTCATTTTTGTCCGCGGTGTCCAGCTGCTGCGCTTCCTGGCAAGCGTTGGGAAACATGTCCAGTCTGTCTTTGGATAAATGATTTACCCACAGTGTTATCTTTTTCTTGAATGCAGCAATTTTGTCTGACTGTTCAAAAATTTAGTGTCCTTTCCCTTGCATAGACACGTTTAATGTGTTGAGATGCTCAAACACATCAGCAAGATATGCAACTCGTGCAAGCCAGATTTCGTTGCCGAACATGACAGCCAGCGTACTTCAGAGTGATAAAACACCTGCATGTGCTCAGAGCCCAAGTCCTTACACAGCTTTGAAAAGCAGCGGCTGTTCCTCGCACTTTGTTTAATGGGGTTCACCACTTTGATGACATCTTTTAAAGCTTCATCAAGCACAGGCACCATATTCTTAACCGCCAGTGCCTCTCGGTGCAAAAAGCAGTGGTTCCACATCGCATTAGGTGCCCTCTCCAGAATTTGCTTCACCACACCTGAATGTTTCCCAGTCATGGAGGCAGTTCCATCAGTTGTCACAGGTAACCGACACGACTTCCTTCTCATTCATCCCCGCAGCGCCACAGCGCTTTACACAGTGTAGACGCCGAGCGTCTACTGACTTCAGTGGGGAAGCACAGAGTGGGTTGTTCCACTGCAGCGAAACTAGACGGTCATTGGATAAATGCTGGGCTTTGTCCCGCCCATCGGACGCTCAGCGTCTCTGGGGGTCTATGGGGCAGTGGGCTGGCCCGGACGCTCGGCTTCTGCATGATGATTGGATGATCTGTCTGAGGCTGAGTCCCTTTTTGATTGACAGCGAAATTAGTGAATCAGCGATCTTGAAGTATAAGCATCCACCGGAGCATTTTTCAAGTTTTTCATTCTGTTGTTCGGAGTTGATCTGGAGACGTTACTGATCCTCAGCCACTTTGTCTTTGTTAAAAACAACTAGCGTTGTGTTTGGCGACTCTCTTCTGTCACTCTGCGAATTTACATATAAATAAACGGACACATTTTATGACGTAGGCCGAAAATGAGCTTCCCCTCCTTATCCACTGCTGTGGATTCATCCATCTGTAAAGCATAGTAAGGGCTTGCCTGGACGCAGGCTGTTGTTTGATATTACCAGACATGTCTTCAATACGCTGAGCTATGGTTTCATTGGACAGCGGTATGGTTTTCAGCTTGTCCGCTGCTGATTGGTGTGTGTGTGTGTGTGTGTGTGTGTTAGGCCTCAGAGCATCAAACTGTCTAGAACTTGTTTCTAGAATAAACTTATCATTTTGAATTGAATTGATTTTGTATGTATCCTGTCTTTAACACCTCAAGCTGTGTCAGATAAATATATAGATTTATAATAACTTTATCAATGACTAGTTGTATGATCTGTGACACAGAAACAGTCGTCACAGCAGAAAACACAGGATCAAAAAGAAGTTAAAGATATTACTAATTAATTATGTTTTCAAAAACACTGTTTAGAGCTGCAACGATTATTTGACAATAAATCCACCAGGTCAAGCTGATGATGAAGGTTTTAAGAGCGCCCCCTGTGGACCACAAGGAGAACTACTTCAAACACTCTGTTGCACTATAAAGAATATAAATCTATAGGAGCAATGGAATTAGCACTGATATAATTAATATAATATAATGAGACCTGCAGCTCCTAACACCATCAGACCACACCCCTCCTACACAGGTGTTTCCACTGTGTCTGTGTGATCACATCACTAGCCTTCCCTTCACTTTCACTGTGTGTTTGAAGGTTTCTCACACCTGTGAGTGTGCAGGGCCTGAAAGTGTCACTGAAGCATTTACAGCAGTTGGAACTGATTTCCTGCTCTGACACCAAGTGTGACAGTGAGCAGCTGCAGAGAAGACAATGTCGCCCTCTAGTGGACAGTTTCCTGCTGATGTGAACAAATCAATATCTGAGAGCAGGATACATTTATCATGTCAAAGAATCTGCCAATAAAGAATTTAATTCTTTGTCTTTGTCTTTTGTCTCTATTTTGAGTAGAGCTGATCAAAAATATTGATCAACTGTGGTTTCTTCTCTACGATCAATCGACTGATCAGAGATAAAGAGTCAAATCAGTTTCTATTCTCAGGCTGATCTGATGTTTCTGATGTCCAGGACTTAAATATCATTCTATAACCATGTGATGTTTGTGACACAGGTGTGAGTCTGCAGCATCAGTCACATGACAGACACTAAGGAGCCGCCTCCGTCACATGCTCAGAGCGACCTGTAGTAACCTGTCCTGTGTCTGCAGCTCTGTGATGAAACACTGACGAGTCGTTTTCTTTACACAAACATAGCTGACATGTAAATATGTTAGGGCTGTGACTATTGATTATAGATTGACCTGACAATTATTTTATTGATTAATCAGTAGCTCAGTCAATACAACATCTACCCAGAGTCCAGGTGAGTCTGACGTCTTCAAACCAGCAGTCCAAAACCCAGAGACTCACTTCACAATCAGAAACTTAGAGAAGCTGACACCTAATGACAAATTCATTGATTTGATAAACATTTTAATAGTCACCAGTTAATGATTTACCCGTTAGGATTAATTACAGCCTGTTGTGTTATTAGTTGATTTAAGTACCTAATAAATTACCAAGTGACTGTTTGTCACAGCAGTCCTTTAGAATAAATGGTCCCGTATAATCCGGTCTTTGACAGACAGGGTCCTTTATAATCACCATACTATTACTATTATCATTATTATCATCATTATCATTATTAAGACACTGACGCGGAAAAAACGACTGAATAAAATATTGAACTATTGATAAACTCTAGACAGTGAGGATCATGTTGCTGTATCAGCTGTTAATGTCCCTTCGTGTGTGTGCGTGTGTGTGCATGTGTGTGTGTGTGTGTGTGTGTGTGTGTGTGTGTGTGTGTGTGTGTGCTAAACATGAAATCAGAAACTATAGAGAACTAGATTTAGCAGCTCATTGTGCCTCAGTGTGACCCAGTGATATTTTAAATAACATGATTCATTCACAAACAAAACAATATTTTACACACAGAATAAAACAGTGGAATATTAAAGAAGAGACTGGAGTAAACATCAGCAACGTTTTAGTTTATCAGTCTGTTAAGTTTGAGTTTGACACCATGTTTGATGTTAAGCATGTAAAGCATTTAAAAATGTTTTATTTTCCTATTTATTCTGAGCCCGGTGTATTTTTACCTTTCACAAACCTCCACACTGGCACCGGGAAGAATCCTCCCCCGCTGCGGGTGTCCCCCGACGGCTCAGAGTCCGACAACAGCGCCTACAGGCCGGCCAGACCTCAATCCGCGTCCCGGTGCGGGTCCCTGTTGAACCGGGCTAGAGTTATTAAACCGACCCATACCAACATCATCATCCGTCCGGGAGCTGCCGCTTGTCTCTGCACGCCTGGAGTGACCGAAGAGCGGCTGGAAGAGAGTGGAGACCGCGGCCAAAGCTGAGACTGAAAAGTGCCCCTGGCCGCCGGGATCCGAACGCTGATTGGATAATTAGAACCGGAAGTTGAAACGTCGCACCTGTGGGTGCTCCAAGTGAAAAGAAAACCAAAATAATAATTTAAAAACATTTTCATATTGACGCCGATATATAAACTGTTCATTTAAAACGTGCTGTTTAATGAGTTTATTTCATTAATCTGATCACGCGGAATTACGTCAGCATTTCTACTCTTCCGGCGGCGTTACAAAATAAAAGCATTCCAAAGAAACGTTTGTCTGATTCTAGTTTAGTTACTTACTTTAGTTTCACTTGAAAAAAGACTTTGCAAGCAAACAAACAAACAAACCTGACAGCATTTACATTCAATCTGGAAAATGGTCAGTTATAATGAAATTGGTTTCTGTGGTTTCCATAATAATGTTCAATAGTAATATGTGAAATTCTGTTTTTTTGTACATTTAAAAAATACACATTACTATTTTATTGAAACCTAATACTTTAAAATGTAATATTGTTCTATAAAGACTTCTGTTCCTTACAGCTGAAAATGTTTTGTGTGGAAGTCTTCCTCAGTTTCCTGTTTATTTGTTTATTAAGCTACATAAGGTTAAATAACCTTGACCAGTTAACTAAATGCTGCTTACATATTACTGCATCAGAAATAATAAGGACCGACTCTAACTGAGAACTTCTACTTTTTATACTTTAAGTACATTTTGTAGCTAATCTAGAGTTATTTGCAGTGTTAGCGCCTCACACTGTCCTCCACGGTGGCGGGGTCCAGGTAGACGTACGGCAGCTTAAGGTCAATGTTCCTTGCTCTGATGTCACAGCTGAGACGTCTCAGGTCGCTATGGAAACGTGCTGCCATCTCCAAGGGAATGCTGTCCGTGAAATGCTGCTCCGCCGAGCCAGAGAGGAACCTTAAAGGAACAGTGATGAAGTTTAAGTTTGTTATGGAGTCAGTGACTAGAAGTTACTGTATATTTTGATATCAAGTATACTGATGTGTCGTGTTTAGATAAAAACATTATGATAACTGTAGAGGATGAGTCAGAAAATAGTCACATGGGTTGTTTCATTGCTGCGGTACGAAGACTTTACACTAAATGAGGACATCAATAATCAAACAGCTGCTGATGTTTGGAAACTTAATGTGGGATTTGGAGACGCTGAAACATTTCAACCCAAACTTAAACAGTGTTTAAGGCTAGTCAGAGAGAACGTTTTCATCATCTCACATGAAGGAAATGAAATCATGAAATCTTCATGTTGATTCACAGAGATATATATATAGGCTATATCTATCTATATCTATCTTTATACACTGTTTGTTGTGACATGCTCGTACGAAGTCTGCAGGTTTCTTACTGAGCATGTAGACGGTGGCGAGGCCGTGCACGGTGGAGTTCACATCAGGAAAAGTGTCCAGCCGGCTGCGTTCACTGCAGCGACCCCTGCAGGCCGGAGGAGGACGCTGTAGACCCACAGGAGCGTTTGGCAGGAGAACGTGTGAAGAACGTGAACATGGAGCCTGAAGTTTATCAGTCAGATACCACAGGAGGACTCTGGGTTTACCTGCGCGTTGTTAACAGCAGCGTGCTGCGCAGATGCGTTGGAGATCACCATGGTAACAAAGTATGTCAGCTCGGACACTGACCTGAAGAACTTTGGGAAACCTGAGGGACAGATTTTTTTATTCAATAACAACTTTTACAAACAAAAGTATTAATTTGATTTGCTTGCAATTTTTATCAATACATTTTGGTTTTAACATCTCCTTCAGCTTTTACTTTGAAATGTGAAATGTGTAAATCTGTTAGTACTGTAATAAAATAGTTTAATTTTACTACATCTGTAAAAATACAACAGTGAAAACCATGTGTTTAATGAACCATTTCAGCTTTCAAAATAAAAGCAGAGGTATTAAAACAAAATAATTTGTCTCCACTTTATTTTGTCATTTTGTTATTTACTGGTAAATTCTGTTTTACACAGTATTTTTTATTTTGTCTTCAAAACAAAAGGTTTACTTTACAATATTAAGCTTGTGTTAATATTTCATTGATTGACACTTAATTTTATTATTAGGAAAAAGTTCCTCTGCAGAAACTTTAGTGGCGTCACTTTATTGAAGGAGTTTGATCATAATAATTTAGGAGAAATCTGTAAAATAACAGTTTTTCTCTTTAGAATAATTAATGAAACTTTCTGTAAATTTATTGTTTTTACACTTTATTTGAATTAGGATGTTTTACTTTAATTTTACGGTTTTTGTTTGGCAGCTGCTGCTGCCAGTCATTTGACTTTTTTTTACAATTATTTTTATTTAAAATTTTTTTACAGTGTGTTGTCGATCTGTCCTTCACATGACAGATCAATATATCAGAACATTGTCAATACAATAATTTGTGATTGGCGACAGGATAGCCTCACCCACCACTTTACTCTTGTTCTATTGGTTGAACCTGTTTGTTTACACTTCCTGTTTGTAAATCTGTGAACAGGATAATAAAGGTTTGTTTTCAGTGAAGATGATGAAGATGAGTCACATGACCACAGGAAACTGTTTATTATCAACACACTTTATTAATTTCTTAGTGTCTTATCATTACATTTATTATTATCATTGTTGTTAAGGCAACATGTACAGCTACAAACAGTGAGGGGGCGGGGCCTGAGAGGACAGGTGGGCGGGGCTTCAGGCTCACAGTTTGGCCTTGTTCATGCGGCTCATCAGTTTCTCCAATTTGATTGCGAGCGTCATGTCGCCTTTGATCCGCAGCTTCCCCATCATGAAGGCCATCGTAGGCTTCAGCTTACCTGCAACCACACACACCTGTTACGATGGAAACAACACTGCAGATTGTTGCTATGGTGACTCCTACAGGGAGCTGTTTGTTTCTCTCCTCTGTGTGTCAATCTGGCTCACCTGAGAACATTTTGCTGAAGTCGCTGGAGTCCATCGTCATGACGACATCCGCTTTCACAGACGGCTCGCCCTGCCCCGCACTGCCACAGCCGCTCTTCAAATCCAGGAACCAAATGCCCCCATGTTCTCCTTATGGACATAAACACAGTTACGTTAAAGACACGCCCACAGGAAGTCCTAATATGGACAGGTACGTATACTGTCGTTACCTGACAGGTCGAACTGATAAATGCCCTGCGTGGACTTGACAACGTCCTCGTTAATGACTCCTCTGATGGCGTCAAATGTGCTCTCTATCGGTCCACCAGAGGGGGGCGCTGCCGATGATGATGATGATGGTGGTTTGAAGGCTGGGGTCGCCCCTAGCAACCAGGAAGCAAAATCAGGTCATTTCATTTCATTTTAACCAATAATTAAACCAACTGTCTTTATTAATCAGTCAAGACACCAGGGGGCACTGCAGTGTGTATAATAATATGTGTATGTAGTACTGTCACTAGTGATGTGTTTGTAATAGTATCTACAGTATCTTTAGTATTGACAGTATCAGTGTTTGTAGTATGTGTAGTATTTACAGTATTGGTATTATTAACAGTATTTGTAGTATTTACTGTATTTACAGTATTTGTAGTATTAACAGTATTTTAGTTTGTGTAGTATTTACAGTATTTACAGTATTTGCAGTATGTGTAGTATTTACAGTATTTTAGTTTGTGTAGTATTTGTATACTATGTGTAGTATTTACAGTATTTACAGTATTTATTGTATGTGTAGTATTTACCATGTTGCTCCATCTGTTGGACCAGTGTCTCTGGAGCTTCATCCAGGAAGAAGTCAGGCAGCAGGGGGTGCCCTGTCGACCAATCAGAGACCACCATGAGTACCACCTGACAGTGGGACTGCTCTAAGTACCTGTGCTACATTAGCATTAACTCACCTGGTTGGACGGCATACTGATCGAAGTCCTGGACTCCCTGCTCTCTGAGGATGTCCTCATCCACCAGGAAGTGACCTGTGTAGTCCTTTGGTTGGGACAGGATGGCATAGGCGGCGTCTGCCATGATGTCAGCTGTACGACACTGTTTACCTACACCGTCACCACCCAACATGTCCATGGCTGCTGTCTGGATCGCTATGGCAACAACACACAGGTCAGAGCAGGGTTAGCATGCTAATGTATTTGAGAATCTATGAGGAGCTGTTAGCACGCTAACATTTAGCCACTGACCAGTTCGGGGCCAGAGAGCGTTGACGGCGATTTGACCTCTGAACTCTTCGGCCATCCCCAGGACACACATGGACATGCCATACTTCGCCATGGTGTACGCTGAAAAACAGGACGACAGACACGTCAGCACGTCACAGGAGTACAACAGGACACCTGCTCGGCTGGTTGCTACGGTTACCTGTGTGGTTCTTGAACCAGACAGGGTTGAGGTTGAGCGGCGGCGACAGGTTCAGGATGTGAGGACTGCGACTCTTCAGCAGGTGAGGGATGACCAGCTTCGACCTGAGACACACAGATGCACATTACCTGTGTGTGTGTGTGTGTGTGTGTGTGTGTGTCTGTTTGCGTGTGTGTGTGTGTGTTTGTCTGTGTGTGTGTGTCTGCGTGTGTGTCTGTGTGTATGTCTATGTGTGTGTGTGTGTGTGTGTGTGTGTGTCTGGTTGCGTGTGTGTGTGTGTGTTTGTCTGTGTGTGTGTGTCTGTGTGTGTGTGTGTGTGTGTGTGTGTGTCTGGTTGCGTGTGTGTGTGTGTGTTTGTCTGTGTGTGTGTGTCTGCGTGTGTGTCTGTGTGTGTGTGTGTGTGTGTGTGTGTGTCTGGTTGCGTGTGTGTGTGTGTGTTTGTCTGTGTGTGTGTGTCTGCGTGTGTGTCTGTGTGTATGTCTATGTGTGTGTGTGTGTCTGTGTGTGTGTGTCGTACGTGACGTATGTTCCTCTCAGGTTGATTCCCAGCATCAGATCCACCTTCTTCATCGGCGTCTCCAGAGTTCCTGTCAGACTGATGGCGCTGGCATTGTTCACCAGGATGTCGATACCTGCCAATCAAACACAAGCACTGTGGTGATGTCACAGCAGGGGGGGGGGGGCATCATCATATGACCTGACCCTGGATAACTGTAATCAGTCCAGTACCTCCAAACCTGTCGACGGCTTTCTGCACAGCTTCTCCGACCTGCCGCTCGTCACGGATGTCGACCACGCAGGCCAACGCCTTCCCCCCCACCGCCTCCACTGTAACACACACACAATACACAATACACACATTAACACACACACACACACACACGCGACAGTGACAGTTGTGGTTATCTGACGTTGGGTTGTGGGGATCTGTATTTTCCCACCAAAACAAATCCTGATTCACTGACCTGCAGCTGCGGCGTGATACAGTGCGTGCTGTACGTGTGCTTGTGCGTAGGAATACAGAAGTTCAGCGGTTGAGAAAATGTAGTACCAAAGGAAAGTGCTGCTTTTTTTTAAGTATATTTTTTGGGGCTCTTTTATACCTTTATTTGATAGCACAGTAGAGAGAGACAGGAAATGGGGAGGCAGAGAGAGGGAATGACATGCAGCAAAGGCCGTCCAATGCAGGACTCGAACCGGGGCCGTCTGCAGCGAGGACTGTGGCCTCTACACATGGGGCGCCTGCTTAGACCACTACGCCACACGACGCCCCAGAAAGTGCTGTTTTAACGGGTAGATAAAGATGAAAATCTTCCACATGAAGCTTCATTTAAACAGAACAAAAGTGTTTTCTGCTGGCCCCGCCCACAGCAGTGATGTCATCGCTCTGCTAGTGTATCGGTCCTCCTGCTGCTCTTCTAAACTGAATCTACTGCAGGAAACACACTGACTGTACATGACGACCTCACACCCCCCATGTCTGATAAACACAATTATCACTTTACACCGTCACAGCTGGAACTGTGTGTTTGTGGTTCTGACTTTTCAGGCCTTTAGTAACAAGTCAAACACACTGTGTTTACTTCATGTTTATTATTTACAGTGTTAAATATTTACACTGGGCGAGTCACCAGCTTGTTGTCTTGGTAACTGACATTTGTGTGTTTATGAGAGTAAACAGTAGCCTGTGAGCCTGTTAGCCTGTTAGCTCCTCACCCTCCTGCGCGGCAGTATAGATGGTTCCTGGTAGTTTGGGGTGTGGCTCGGCGGTCTTGGCAGCGATGACAATGTTGGCTCCATCTCTGGCGGCTTTCAGTGCAATGGCTTTACCAATCCCCCGACTCGCCCCGGTGATGAAGAGCGTGCAGCCCGCCAACTTCCTGAAACACACACAAAACCATACAGGTAACACAGCTGTGCTAAGCTAGGCTAACCACGGCTCTGAGCCCCGTCCTTTCATCAGACTGTTTAACTGAAACCTGTCGACCATGTTACACTGCGGCTGAAACACCAGGAAGTTACTAAAAACTATTTGAAGTTGATGATTCGGTTTCATTTTTAAATCAAACAGTGAAAATGTCAAATGTCTGACTCCAGCCTCAAACGGTTTCCTGTCAGTTTGAGGCGAAACAAGACATTAGCAGTCGTAACCATCGACTGTTTATCACCATGGTTACTGTTTTTAATGTCTCACAGGTGGATGAATATGTGATTAATTAACCTGATGAAAATTAGAATCACCTCTTCCACTCAGACTAGTTCCAGGTCACATCCTGTTTGTCCCGAGTCGCTGAAAATATTAAACATCAGTGTGAAATTTGGTCACAATTGCTGCGAAGTCTTGAGTTATGGCTAAAAAGTGTTTTGTGAGGTCACACTGACCTTGACCTTTGACTTTGACCCCCATCTAATCAGTTTGTCCTTGAGTCCAAGTGAGTGTTTGTGTTCCATCAAGGTGTTACTGAGATATTGCATCCATGACAATGAGACGGGCGGACGACCTGAAAATAAAATGGCTGCTGCTCTGACTGTCGCCGTGCGGAGGAATAAAAATCATGAGCTGCAGATTCTCACCTGAAACACCTGGACAGATTCACGATGTTTCATCTTTGTCAAGTTTCAGACTGTTATTTAGAAAATGTTGTTGTTTGTTTGTTTATTTAAACATTAAATATTTGTTCAACTTCAGTTTAAAGAAAAACTGGGTCGTGAAGTCAAACCTCTGACGTGGCCTGGAGTCGTGGTTCAGGTTTTCCCAGCTCACAGTTCTGATCCTGTGGAGTCAGACCTGAAGCTGCACTAATATATACATATATAATAACTTTCCCTTCAAAGTAAAACTCTTCACTGTAACACAAAGTCTCTACAGATATTTCTACTGTTGTACTTTTATCACACAATGTTTGTTAGATTTTATAAATATGCAAATATAATGTCTGTTGAGGATGAAATATTTTCTTGAATCCCTAAAAGAACATCTGTGTCTTTTATTTTTTATCTTTGAATAACAAAAAAGAAAATCTACAATTAAACATCAGACTTTCAGTTTGACGTTTACTCAGGAGGAGCAGGTCGTCCATTAACTAGGTCGTCGGTTCAATTCCCGGCTCCTCCAGTCTGCGTGGAAGGGTACCTGATATATCAGGTGTGTGTGTGTGTGTGTGTGTGTGTGTGTATAAGTGCAGTAAATTTAACATTAACTTTTTCTGTTTTTATTTTTTTCATTGTTTTGTTTACGTGTGAAAGTTTTAATTGTACTTTAATATAATAGTTCTGTACATTTAAAAAAACTGTTTTGTTCAATAAAGTTTTTAGAAAACTACCTGTTTCCCGTTCACTTTTCAGTATAAAAGCCTTCACTTTTATTTTGAAGGTGCAGTATCTATCCAGCAGCAGAGGTTGTTGAGGTCTCTTCATATTCACACAAAAACATTGAACACAACTAACACGTCAATGTTAAAACTTCCTGCCAAATTAAACAAAGTATGAAACATTCATGTGCAGGAAGTGTTGTTAGCCAGTAAGCTAACTGAAGCAGCTACATGAAGAAAGTTCAGCTCTGTCAAACTTCTACCAAAACACCTGATACTTTTAAATTCTGGTGTAAAGGTCACAGGTCAGAGACAGAACTATGTGCAGTTTAATACGTCATCACGAGTCCACACCTGGAAGGTGTTCAACAACACCTGGATTTATCCAACACAATTTGAGTCTGAATGAATGTAGGAGAAGAAACGTTTCATCAAACTCTGTTCAACTTCTAAAATAACTTGCTTAGAGTTCACAGGACACAGTGATCAGAACCAGACCGGTCTATTTTATAATCAGGAGGGTTAACTGCCCGGTTCGGGTCATTATTCAGAGTGCTGACGTCATGAAAATAACGACCTTTGACTGAATTTGTTCTGGTTCTGGGTTGGACTCTCTGAATGAGCCCGTCATCATTCAGAGGTTCTTTGAAAAGGGTTCTGTGTGAAAGAGAAGAAGACAAAGCTCAGCAGGAGCGGTTAGATAACGACCCACTCTGCAACCCCCCAAACTCCGTAGGAAAAAACCTCAACTTTCAAACTTTCTTGCTCAAAGGTCGAAAGGCAGAAGAACCAGAACAAAACCGGACTGAGTTTATAAACCACAAGCTTCACTGCTGGATTCGGCTTCAGTGAGGTCCCAAAGTAGAAGTGTTTAATTCAATAAAATCTCAACGTATTGGGAGTTAGTGTTTAACCCGCGCAGTGTTTCCTGGTCTTTTCTAAAGGAGTTCTGTGTGTGGAGAACAAAGATGTGGAGCCGCATGTGTTCACTCACCCCGTGTTCTGCAGCATCGTTGGTCTCAGGTGAAGTTAAACAGGTAAAGGAACAGACAGAGTCAGTGTTAGAAGAATGACAGCCGATCGTCTTCTCCACCTTTCACCCACTTAAAGACCCTCGAGGCAACAGGATGTTACAGATCACTCCCCCACCACTTCCGGTCTGCAGGCAAAGATTCACACGGAGCGAAGAGATGTCAAACTCTGACTGTTTGTTGTGATAAAACTTAATGAACTTTCAAGATCACAGTGATTATTATATTATAATTATTCTTAATTATATTATATTGTAATCATTTAAAATTATTATTACTCGCTTAGATTCCACAGCTGTTTTATTCCATACATTTCTGTCATATATATTTCAGCAGGGTTGTTACTGTTGTGTAATGTGTTTTAATTCAGAGTCCTTAACATTATTGTGTAGTAGATTGTAACGTGATAAAATTGCCATTCTTCCCATCAGTCTGCGCTCAGTAAAACATGATGATAAAGTGAAATCATGTGTGCAATTAAAAAAACCTCATATAACGTAAATTATAAAAATAGTAGCCTATATATACTGTGGTAAATCTAATTTCTTAATTTGATTTATTGACAAGCTGTCTTTAGTTACTGGTTACTTTGTAGATTTTACTCAACATGTGACCAGTTTATGAAACATGATTGTTCCACAACTCAAAACTAAATTAAGTTAAAATGAGCTGAACCAGTTGAGACACTGAAGTGCTGCTCACATATTCAAGCCTCACTAATAACATTAATAATCCAGTATATGTAATAACGTAACAGTGACATGTTCATAAAGCAGACTTTTATTTTTCATACTTGAAGAACATTTTGCAGACACATGTTCTTACTGCAGGAACTTTTCTTGTTAGAGTCTTTCTACTTTTACTGAATTCTTCTGTTAAATTATTGTCTTCAGTTTATTATAAACATGGTCAGTTTCACATTAAACTTTATGATGACGTCACAAACAGCTGTTTTCTGATATTATCTAATAGATAAGAAAAGTTGTTTATTTAGTGTTTGTTTACACTAAATAAACTATATTAATAATGTTCATGTGTTATTATTGCAACCCCCCCCCCCGCCCAACAAAACACTGATGAATGTTTTAGACTTTGATTCATCGATTATTATCGATCGGTCTGATCTGAGGCGTGTCCGCCAGCCGCCATGTTCTCCCATGACGTCATTAAACGGGAAGTGAGCTCGTTGTTCTCCGCTGCCTGACTGCGGAGCGGGAAGCTCGCGGACCAAAACAACTCTTCCTCCTCCTCTTCCTCCTCGCGGACCATGGACGGGTGAGCGCGGGGAAACCTCCCGAACCTTTCCCGCACGTTCCCACCGCTGTTTTCCTACCTTCCTTCCTTCCTTCCTCCCTCGCGTTTCCTTGGTGATTGAACCGCACCTGCGCGAGCCTCTGGCGTCAATCCTCCCGCTCGTTTGTTGTTGTTTACTTGTTTACAGAAACATTTTCCCGCCACAGAACCCCCTCGGCGCCCCGATTTTCCGTTCCTCGCGCGCTGTTTGTCGCTCGTGTTTCGGTTTTTCTGGTTTTGTTTTGGTTGAAAGTGTCGCGAGCAATTGTCTAGCGGCGGGGTTTGATCGGCTGAAATCTCGCGATAACCGTGTTCACGGACACAGCAGAGAGGAAGAACTGTGGCGGATTCTTATCTTTTTCTGTGAATTTGTTCGCGGTTCAATCTGAAACGAGCTGATGTTTCACACGTCGATCCTCTGAACGAGCATCAGCTCGATTAACCGAACGTCTGACCGGACAGCTGTAGTTTAGTCATGTTCATGAGAGAACAAACAAACAAAACACTAAACGGCCATTTTTAGTTTCTAGAGTGACTCAGTTTGTTCAGTTCTGAAAGGATCAATCCAAAGATCATGAATCATTGATCAGTTTGTGTTATATCGGTGAAACTGATCAGCTCCAGTAACAACCGTTTTCATTATCGATTCATTATTTTGTTCATTATTTGTGTGGTGTGGTGACAGAGCTGAAGCTTTATTCTATTTGACCAAAAGCCCCAAAATATTGTTTAAAAATAATTAAGAGAAAAGCCTGTGTGTTTATCATGTCACAATTTGTGCCTGAAAAATGACTGAAGTTATTAATTGTAATCATTTTTAATGAAAATTCTGTTGCTATATTAATTAAGTGACTAATTGTTTGGGTCCAGGGGCCGGTTTGACAGAGTTACTTCAGACTGGTCTGTCTTGGTCTGATTTATTTTAAGACAAACATTAGACACCTTAGCTCCAGACTGACTCAGGTCTAAGACCAGTGTTACTATGGTAACAATCAGTGACACCTGCGCTGACCAGCAGTACTCAACAAGAAACAGGAAAACATGGCTCATAATTAGTGGTTTGCTAATTTTGTTATTGAGAGAGCAAAGGGTTTTTAGAGACCGTGGCCATTTTGTTTTTTTTCTGTTTCACTCTTCTGTAAATGGTCTTGTAACAGGTGAATTCTTCCTAAAGACAAACATGTTCTGAGGTACACAGCTCAGTGGTTGGATGTGGTTCCTCAGTCGGCCATTTGTTTTATATTGGAAAAAAGTCTTGATTTACCCAGAATTCATTGTACCAGCCTGACTTAAGACAGTCAAGAACTGAACTGTGCAGCAGATGAATTCAGACTCAGAATCTGAAGTCTATGGTGGCCCTGAGGGCTCAAGTAACTGCAACTAACAAAACACATTCAAATACACAAAGGCACTGAAAATACACACGATGCTGAACAAGTTCCATCCTGGTTCATCACTTCTTAGTGTCCTATGGAAACACCTGTGTTGTGTTCCAGCTCATGTGTCACACTGATGAAGATGTTCTGAGGCTGCAGGGCACTGAGCTTCAGGGCCACCGTAGGAGTCGGACTGTTTGTTCTCAGTCTCTGTGGAAGCAGCTCCTGGTCGGTTGCTATGACTGAACTCACGTCTGAAGATGTTGCCTTGTGACAGATGTTTTAAAGACCTAACAGCTGATGGACTGTTTGAGGCAGGAAGGTTCAACACCGCAGAGCTTCTTATCTTCTCTTCGTGTGGTTTGTGCTTCAAAATGAACCAAGTCAGAGTAAAGCAGCAGATTCTGTTTGTCATGAAGGTGAATGAAATAATGACAGGACACCATGTGGCTGCGCTCAGAGACAGAACACAGCAGAGAGGAAGTATATATAACCTCTCATCATGGTCAAGTTGTTACACCTGAGTAGGGGGAGGAGTCAGCTGGAGTCAGCTGCCCTGCCTCAGGTGTGATCATGTGACTCCTGACTCGATCACTGAACCAAGATCAGAATTTCCAGAGTAAATCATAATGAAAATATTTAGTTTCCAAAGATATAAAACACAGAAAAGAGTCATCAGCAGCTGTTTGACAATTAATGAAAAATCTTCATTGTGTTTCATGTTATTTTAAATGAAACATCAGCTGCTCTGACAAACAACAGCCACTGAGACTGGATTTATTTCACTATTTATTCAAACACTTAATTATTTAAATATTAATATAATAATTAATATAATATTCTAGATAATGTTTCTATTTTTATTTTATTTCTTATTACATTTTTCCTTGTTGCTGCTGCGTCAATTTGATTTTCCTCTAATTGGATCAATGTATTATATATATTATACATTATTATTAATATATTATGTATTATTATATCATATTTATTCCCTGTGTGTCTGAGCAGGAGTCGGCGTTCACCTCGTCTCTCGGCTGCTCTGCGAACATGAGCACCTCGAACCTGTCCACAGGTGAGACCCCCCCTACCCCCTCCCCCGTCTGTGAACCTCGCTCTACCTGAAGCCCCTCTGACAGTATAACGCTGTGTGTGTGTGTGTGTGTGTGTGTGTGTGTGTGTGTGTGTGTGTGTGTGTGTGTGTGTGTGTGTGTGTGTGTGTTTGCAGTGGATGGCACTGATAGGCTGTGTGTTTCTGAGCGTGCTCAGTGCGTCCCGTCCCGAGTCCTTCACCTGCGCCAGCTTCCCGCCGACGTCTCCGAACAGGAAGTGCTGGCGCTGGCGCTTCCCTTCGGCCGAGTTAGTAAACTGATCACACTGAAGACTAAGAACCAGGTGAGTGATCAGGTGATGATGATGATGATGATGTCATATATTATATATTTTATATATTATTTAAAGCACGTCTCCACTGAAATTCATTCAGGTTGTTCTTTCAGGCGTTTCTAGAGATGGCGTCAGAGGAAGCAGCCGTTACCATGGTGAACTACTACACCTCGGCCACGCCCACCGTCAGGAACCAGCCAATTTTCATTCAGTACTCCACCCACCGCGAGCTCAAGACTGACAATCTGACCAATCAGGTGAGCAGCAGAGGGTCAGGCCACGTCCAATTCAACACATTTATTTATTTACAAACAAATCTGAAAATATTAATAAATATTAATAATGAGTCTAATTTAAACGAGAGGTGACGATCAAAGTGTGATTAAATAATTATATTATATATTATTTTATTATAATAAATACAAAGTGTGAAAAAGTCAACATGTGTTTCTGTTGATTTAAATCGTTTGTTGACAGAGAGCTCAGGTGACGCTTCAGGCCATCAGTGCAGCAGCAGTGCATTCTGGGAGCATGGCGTCAGGAGGGGAGGGGCGGGGCTTAGCTCTGGGTCAGAGTCCCGTGCTGAGGATCATCGTGGAGAATTTATTTTACCCGGTCACACTGGAAGTTCTACAGCAGGTGTGTGTTGTGTGTATTTTATTGTGTGTGTGTGTGTTGATGTGTTGATGTGTGGATGTGTACGGAAGCTGGTTTTATTGATATTGTGTGTGTGTGGTGTGTTGTTTGTGTGTGTTGATATGTGTGTGTGTGTGTTGGAAGGTGTGTGTGTGTGTCGTGTGTAATTTATTGTGTGTGTTGATATGTGTGTATGTGTGTGTGTTTTATTGTATGTGTGTGTGTGTGTGTGTGTTGAAAGGTGTGTATGTGTGTGTGTTTTATTGTGTGTGCGTGAGTGTGTGTGTTGATATGTGTGTATGTGTGTGTGTTTTATTGTATGTGTGTGTGTGTGTGTGTGTTGATATGTGTGTGTGTGTGTGTGTTGGAAGGTGTGTATGTGTGTGTGTGTTGTGTGTAATTTATTGTGTGTGTTGATATGTGTGTATGTGTGTGTGTTTTATTGTGTGTGCGTGAGTGTGTGTGTTGATATGTGTGTATGTGTGTGTGTTTTATTGTGTGTGCGTGTGTTTGTGTGTTGATATGTGTGTAATTTATTGTGTGTGTTGATATGTGTGTATGTGTGTGTGTTTTATTGTGTGTGTGTGTGTGTGTGTGTGTTTTCAGATCTTCAGTAAGTTCGGCTCAGTGTTGAAGATCATCACGTTCACCAGGAACAATCAGTTTCAGGCTCTGCTGCAGTTCAGTGATGCTGTGCACGCTCAGCACGCCAAGGCTGTGAGTCACGTGCACGCTCAGGCACACGCACACACACATATATGAAACATTTGTATAAACTGGTGGAGGACGACAGCAGATCATTTCACCACCAATCAGAGTCAGTGTTTGGAGCTGTGGTCCAATCAGACGGCAGCTGTGTGACTTCCTGTCTTTCAGTCTCTGGACGGTCAGAACATCTACAACGGCTGCTGCACGCTGAGGATCGACTTTTCCAAACTGAGCGCGCTCAACGTCAAATACAACAACGACAAGAGCCGAGACTTCACCAGAGCCGACCTGCCCACCGGAGAGCTGGAGCCCGCCGCCGCCTTCGGTAAGACCGGCTTACAAGGCTAACGCTGATGTTAACGATGATGCTAATGTTCATGCTAATGCTGATGCTAATGCTGATGCTGACACTGATGTTGTCATCGTCACTGATCAGCTGAGTGTGTGTGTGTTATAGGTGTAGCCCTCCCTCCATACGGTGCAGCAGCTTTCCCGCCCACCTTCCACCAACACACAGGTGAGACAGTCGACTGTCGGTTTACGTGACTGTTTTAAATAACGTTTCATTGATCCTCTTGTATTAAATGAACAGTGTTAGTTTTGTGTTGGTTATGTTGTTTTAAATAAAGTTTTCTGGATGTCTTCCTCAGGTCTGTCGATGGCGGCAGTCCCTGGCTCGCTAGTGTCGCCTCCTCGTGTCTCGCTGCAGGTGGCGCCTCCTGCTGTCCACTCAGTGCTGCTGGTGTCCAACCTGAACCCAGAGGTCAGATGTCACACTGTCACACAGCGGGCGACCAATCAGAGCACTGCTCTCTCAGCTAACTTTATTAACACTGTTTGTCTCTGCAGAGCGTCTCGCCTCACTGCCTCTTCATCCTGTTCGGTGAGAAACTCTTTAGATATTTCATTTATTTATTCAGACGCATGTTTCTGTTGGACATTTTTATTTCACTGCTGTTTATTTAACAACAGAATAAATAAATAAATAAATCAGAGCTTCATTCTGTCTCTTTTAGAGAAAGATTCAAAACTCAGAACACAACAAATAAAACTGTCAACAGATCAATAAAGTTAAGATCATTTATTGTTTAAGGTGTTTATTGTTGATTGTTTTCAGGTGTTTGTTGATTGTTTTCAGGTGTTTATTGTTGATTGTTTGCAGGTGTCTATGGAGACGTTCAGAGAGTGAAAATCCTCTTCAATAAGAAGGAGAACGCTCTTGTTCAGATGAGCGACGCCACACAGGCTCAACTGGGTCTGAAGCATTTTATATTTTTACATTTTTATATTTTAAAATTTTTATACTTTTATATTTATATATTTCTATCTTTATATGTATAATATTTCATTGTCTCTGATGTCAGTTAACAGTTAGTACATGCTAGCTAACGCTAACAACCTCATTAACATCTGTAACTCACCAGCTGTTACAGGAAAGTTGCTTGTGACAATGTAGCAAACTAATGTCACAATTATTTACATCAAGCTAATCAATAAATTCTAACGATTGGAAGAAATTACCCTAATGACAGTAAATCAATCAGTGTTCATAACGTTACTTTAATAACAACCATTTTCCTTCAGTAAATATAAATAAACGACGTTAAGTCTCTTGTGAGGTCATTGTTATGGAGGCGTGGCCGGTGGTGTCACCTGACAGCTGACTGATGACATCACACAGGTGACACTGTGGTTGAGAAACAGACCTGTTATTACAGCGCGTGACCACCGGTGTCACCAGAGACAAACCTTAAACCTTTGTTTCATTTGAATTTCATTTTTAATTGAATCACATTATCTTTAATATTTTTTTCCCCTGACAGCAATGAGTCACCTGAACGGCCAGCGTCTCCATGGTAACGTGATTCGGGTGACGTTGTCCAAACACCCGGTGGTGCAGCTGCCTCGTGGGGGGGCTGGGCAAGAAGAGCAGGCACTGACTCGGGACTTTTCAGGCTCCGCCCTCCACCGCTTCAAAAAACCCGGATCCAAAAATTTTAACAACATTTTCCCTCCATCAGCAACGCTGCACCTGTCCAACATCCCGTAGGTTTATTTATGTAACATTGTTTATTTATTCTGTATCATTTATTTGTTTTATTTGATATTGTTTATTTTATTTAATAATGTTATTTATTTAGTATTTTTTATTTATTTTATTTAATATTGTTTATTATTTATCTTTAGTTTAAATTTCTCAGTGATCAGTCAGATATTAGTATTTATTCCTTCCTTGTCTCCTTGTCTCCTTGTCTCCTTGTCTCCTTCTCTCCTTGTCTCTTTGACTCCTAGCTCCTCGGTCAGTGAGGAGGTGTTGAAGGATTTATTTTCCTCCAGCGGATTCACAGTCAAAGCCTTTAAGTTTTTCCAGTGAGTAACAGAAAAAAACAGAGTGAAAGATCTGAGTCACAGTCAATCAATCAATCAATCAATCAATAATCAAACCTGTTTAAGAATTGATTTGATCTTTAAAGTCAAGTAAAATCTGAATATTAAAGTTAACAGTAAAATAAATTCTGGTTTGTGGGTGGAAACATCAGATGTCTGATGATGTCACTTCCTCTGATGTCACAGGAAGGACAGGAAGATGGCTCTGATGCAGCTGGCGTCGGTGGAGGAGGCCATCGAGGCGCTGATCCACCT
>NW_019175928.1:40000-104205 GCF_002260705.1 Seriola dumerili
GATGGTCGGGTCCCAGAGAGCTGACAGGAAGATCTGAACCGCCATCGACTCCCTGATGAACCATGCCACGGCGAAGTCCAGCTTTGAGAAGCACAGAGGGCCGCCCTGCAGGATGATGATGACCGATCAATAACCAATCACCAACACTTTTATTCAACCTCGTTATTTCTTCTTCACTTTCATTTTTTACGTCATTTTGAACATTAATTAAAGATCCAGGTTCATTTTTCTTCTTCAGTCCAAGTGTGTGTGTGTGTGTGTTCATATGATATGATTCATGATTTTAAGAATTTTTTTAGTTTTATTTTTTAATTTCATGGTTTTTGCTTTTAAGTTTTTATTTATAAAAATTGATTTTGTGTTTAAAATTTCGTTCAATTCATTTTATAGTTTTGTTTTTAATTGAATTTCATAAATGTTTTGTTTAGATTTATATACATTTACATCAAAGAAAAAAGAGGACGAAAACACAAATATAAAATATGTTTATAAAATAAAATATTCAGATTAATTTTCTCATTTTAATTGAAACATCAAAGTGTAAAATGAAAACATGTTTACCTGAACTCCAGTCAGCTGGATGTAGTCAGATATGAACCAGGCCAGACAGTGACACATGAAGAAGACCATCATGTCCCACCTACACACACACACACACACACACACACACACACACACACACAATATATATATATACATTTTATATGGAGTTTATGATAAATAAATAAAATACTTGAATGTCTGCCCAGCAACAGTGTCATCCCACCCTGCTCCTCTGATTGGCTGTGTACCTGAACACATGATGAGCAGCCCAGCCAATGATGAGGCTGGCCAGGAAGCACTCAGACACGGGCTCCAACACGGTGGCCGGAAGCATGTTGATCCTCAGCTTTGTCCACCTGTATCAATCAATATCAATATCAATCTAATTATCGATTAGACAAGATCATTCATCAGCAGTTGTTACAGACACTTCCTGTTCCAGCTCCACTCTGTCTGAA
Source organism: Seriola dumerili (assembly GCF_002260705.1). Classification (NCBI taxonomy): domain Eukaryota; kingdom Metazoa; phylum Chordata; class Actinopteri; order Carangiformes; family Carangidae; genus Seriola; species Seriola dumerili. Next base: position 41,002 of record NW_019175928.1, read on the forward strand.
TCATGTTTGATAGTAAATGAAATTTAACATTAATGACTGAGGCAGAACATAAACAGCCAACTAGACGAAGGGTTCTGACGTCACCTGATCATGCGGGACTGAAACTGGCCAATGGAATACGACCCTGAGTTCTGCAGTGCCACCTGTGTTGCCATGGAGAACTTCCAGCCTCTGAGGAGAGAGACAATGAACAGACAATGAATAAATCAGCTGACCGCGGAGACATCCGCCAGGTGCTAATGCTAACATGCTAACCTGTCTGCGATAGCTTTAGCCATGAAATAATCTTCAGCAATGTACTGAGCGAAGGCGACCAATCCGCCGGCCTGATCCAGCACGTCCTTCCTCATTAGACATGACATCCCCGTCACACACTTTATCCCCGTCACGTTGGCCGAGATGTAGGAGCGTGGGTGGGACGTCCCGAAATACACCTGGACACAGGTTAGCATCTATTAGCATCCAGAAAGCCACAGAAACCATCTACTGCCATCATGTTAGCTGAGGCGGAGAAGCTAGCAATACATTTAGCATATTAGCATATCATGATCACAAGTTAGCTAGTTAGTTAAAAATAAAAAAATAGAATCATCGATAGCAGCGTTAGCATGAACAGCTATAAAAGCTCCTAAAAAACACGGGACAGCTAGAAAATATTTGTGTTATTTTAGCTTCACAAGCTAATGCTAAATAGCATTCATAAACACAATTAACCACGACACAAGCATTAGCATTTGGTTGCTAAAAGTTTTCATCTTGTTAGCCTTACTTGCTCCAGTGTGGCAGCAAAGCCTTGGCGGTCGGCAACATACGGCAACCCGTGGACCAATCCCACCTTCTCTGTCATCTGATTGGTCAAATCTGTCAGGGTGTCGGGTTTCACTGCCACACACACACACACACACACACACACACACACACACACACACACACACACACACACACACACACACACTTAGCATTAGCACTGATCACCAACAGTCAACTGTCACTAAATAAATTAGCGGCAGCGCTAACCTCTGATGCCGCTATCACAGATCCACACCAGGCCGTACTTGGCTCCTTCGTAGCCCGGCATCAGGTTGTTGATCTTGGGGTTGATTCCGACTTTCTTCCCCCCTGAGAACCAGAGAACACATGCTAACATTAGCTGCTAACGAAAGACTGGAGCAGGTAAATGGAATAACACAGAAAAGACTGTATGAACTTCTCACCGATGAACAATCGAGCGTCGACGTTCGGATATTTGCCCAACAGCTTTTTACAGACGTCAACAGCTGGATCATCCTGATCCTGAACACACAGCAGGATCTCATACTGCAACACAAACGCTTCAGTTACTCAAAAACCCTCAGCACGCTTACTGATGGATCTGAGGTCACCTGCGCCATTAGAGAGGAGCACAGGTGGATTCTGGGTCAAGTGAGAGGAAGCTGGGTGGTGGTCAGGGGCAGGAAACAGGGGTCAGGGGGTGTAAGGTGGGCAGTTCAACAGATAGGCAGATGGTCAAGGGCAGTCAGGTGGTCTTTGGGGCAGTAGCTGGGGGAGTTAAAATGGCAGCAGTAAGAAACTAAGTGATGTGATTATTGGGGGGGGGGGGGGGTCACCTTGGGGTAATCCAGTGTGAAGAAGGTCTCCAGGTTGGAGATCAGGTTCGGGTCAACACCCTTCAGCGGCTTCAGCAAAGAAACTCCTGCCAGCTGCACAAAGGACTGTTTGACCTCTGACCTTTTCTTGTGGAGATGGAGACGCCTGAAAGGCAGAGAGACAGATGTCAAAGGTCAAAGGTCAGAGCCATCACATCATCAGGAACACATGAAACTATCCTCCAACATTTGAAGGTTGTCATCAACACTGACACCAGTGTCTTCTTCTGTGGTTCTTCAGACAGTTCGTCCTCCTCAGTCATTTTCCGCACGACACACTTTGACTCCAAGTCACACTCCAACAGACGGACAACAGACAGACAACAGACAGACAACAGACAGACAACAGACAGACGGACAACAGACGGACAACAGACAGACAGACAACAGACAAACAGACAGACAGACAACAGACGGACAACAGATGGACAACAGACAGACAGCCAACAGACGGACAACAGACGGACAGACAGACAGACAGACAGCGGACGGACAACAGACGGACAACAGACAGACAACAGACAGACAGACAACGGACGGACAACAGACGGACAACAGACAGACAACAGACAGACAGACAACGTACGGACAACAGACAGACAACAGACAGACAGACGGACAACAGATGGACAACAGACAACAGACAGACAACCGACAGACAGACAACAGACGGACAACCGACGGACAACCGACGGACAACAGACGGACAACCGACAGACAACAGACAGACAGACAACAGACAACAGACGGACAACCGACAGACAGACAGACAACAGACGGACAACAGACGGACAACAGACGGACAACAGACGGACAACCGACAGACAACAGACGGACAACCGACGGAAAACAGACGGCCAACAGACAGCAGACGGACAACAGACAGACAACAGACAGGCAGACAACAGACAGACGGACAACAGACGGACAACAGACGGACAACCGACAGACAACCGACAGACAACAGACAACAGACGGACAACCGACAGACAACAGACGGACAACCGACGGACAATTGACGGACGACGGACAATTGACGGACAACAGACAGACAGACAACAGACGGACCACGGACCTGCTCTTCGCTGTTTGTCTTTCACACTAATTGAAGTCCAACATAAGAATCAAAGATCACTGATGCATTATGGGGGATGAGGTTTACCAAACAAGCAGCAGACAGAGGAACAAAGGATCATGTTTCCTGCTCTGGTAAAAACCACAGACCCGCCCAGGTGCATGCTGGTCGGAAACCAGTCCACCTACCTGAATGAACTCCCATGGTGCATCAGTGGCCTTTTGGTTTTTATGTTGGACAGACAACACTATAGCCACAACATGATCCACTGTGAGTCTGATGATGATCTTACAGAGAGTCTGCGGTCACTGGAGTTCGTCCTGTTGGTTTGGTTTTTCAGAATAAAGGTGATTTAGAAATCATTTGTTAGAGGGTTGCGTCTGAGGGAGGACTGATGACTGACAACACAACTGACTGTCTCTTCTTCACCTGATGACCTTACACTTCACCTTACTGAACAGATGTCAGTCCTGACCTGACACTGCAGTGATGAACCTCACCATCGGTCTGTGGAGAAGAGTCTGACACATCCATGAGTGTGATGTCATGTAAATATGATGTCAGATAATGTAATGTAATATAATATATATATAATATAATGTGATGTAATATATAATATACTATAGTATAATGAGCTGTGAGCTGGTCTCAGACTGTACAGTGTGGTGATATCTGCTGAATCCTAACACTATTATTCAAACAGATACACGCAGAGACATGTCATCAGCTCCCATCATGCACTGCACCGGTCTCATGTCAGAGGATGTGTGACTGTTTGTGGCTGTTCATCAGAATAAAGGACAGATGGGATGAAGTCAGTGGATCTCTAACAGACAGCAGAGACAGCTCCTCACTGGTGATTCAGTTCAGTCCCAGTTCATCTATAGTGAGTCAGCGTGGACCCTGAACACACCACACACTCCCTAATGTCTTCTTCTGTTTCTGTATCTATAGGAGAAAGTGTTTGAATACTTTCTCCTAAGACCTGGAAATAAAACGGCCTCAGAGGAATTATATGGAGTGTGTAACCCTGGAAAGATCTGAAAGGTCTTTAAAAGTCCTGGATACTTCTGACATAAGCTTTTACATAAACAGAGAATTACATAATCAGCGACTAACAGTCTGGATATTTAGTGTGTTTATGTAAATGAATAAAGATGCGGATAAACAGACCGACTACTAACAGCTGGATTCACAAATTGAATGACATTTCAGCAACTTTCAATGAATTTCCAGGTCGTATTTATTGCTATTATAAACATGTGGCATTCAGAGGTTCAGTGTGGTGTCATTAAACACAACAAAACCTCATGTGTCAAAATCTGGTTTTACAATTATTTCCAAATCCCTTTAACGGATTTTCAGAATCACACCTACGGAACTAACTGAGTAGGAGCAACTGGAAAAACCCGTGTTGCCCAATCAGCTTTAGCTTTACACAACTCCACTGAACCAAACGCCGTTACAGCACCTGCCGGTTTCAAACTGTCACAAATAAAGCGAATCAGTGCAGGAAAAACAACTGCATCGACCTCACTGTCCCTAAAACTATCCACTTTAATTATCATCTCTTCACGTCAGATTCAACTCAAAACCTTTGACTTTAATCTGTACCGAAAGAAACAGCCCTGAGCTTCATCAAAACCTTTAAATATGGTGGATTCATTCGTTTTACGTGAGTGAGATTAATGCCGAATTTAAAAGCGACTCATGACACTTCAACAAAACGTTTCCTAACATCCACCATGAGAGATTAACGGCCGCTGGCCACAACATCGTTAAATAATCAGGTTTTAAAAAAGTAATTCGACGTCAGAGGAAACAGGAAATTTACAGGCTAACTAGCGAACTGTGACGGAACCGAGTAAACCAGCAAAATAATGTAAATACTGTAAATAAACTTCACTTCAGTTTCTTTATAATCTGAGCCGCGGGAAACGTTTACATCAATTATAGGATGATTACTTTAGTTCCCGCAAACTACACAGACCCGAGTGAACGGAATTAACTGGCAGAGCTAACAAGCTAGCGGTTAACCAGGAAAACGCCCAACAGCTAACCGGTTAGACACGGAGGTTTACCGGCTGTCACACATCCAGAAACCCGCAGAGCAGCTCCACCACGATGGCTTTAATGTTTCAACTCTAAAGTGACAAACGCGTTAATAAAAACCAGAGATAAACGCAGGAAACAGGGGCGTCACTCCGCTAGCCGTTAGCCTAGCCGTTAGCCTCATGGAGCCGTTCACTTACACATAGATGATGGACATGCAGTGCATGAGCCACAGCACGAAGAACAGGATGAAGCCGAACACGGCGAGTCCCTGCATGGCGAGGTCCAGCAGGGCCATGGCGGTCAGCGGGGGCCGCCGGGGCTGAGGGCCGGCTGGGGGTCACGGAGGATCGTGATAGAGTCGACCAGCTGACCGGCCTCGGAGCGGGATCAGTCGGAGCAGCGCAATGAGAGTCTGACTCTGTGTGCGCCGAGCTCGGCTTGATTTAGGCCAACGATCCGGTCTCCCGCTGACAGCGGGGCACGTCAGGAAACCAATCCCGGTCAGGGGCTCCGGTACTGGGGACACAAAGACCGGGCTCGGCCTGGCGATGCTGACGTCCGGGTCAAGGTGCGAGCTTCAGCGGTTTGACTGTCAGCAGACCGGCCGACGGTCAGCTGACCAACAGGGGGAGCGGCGGCAAGCACGAGACTGTTGCAACGGAGAGAGGACCACTTCCTGTCAACTTCAAAATAAGAGCTTTTATTTGCGTTTGAACGGTTCGTTTCCGGTAAAGTTTATTCACAAAGATCACGTGCAGATCAAACAGAGGAATAAAACTATGACATAATAAACATAATACGGATGGAGAGTCAAAGAATAAATTAATTTATCTTCTATAAATATCAGCTGTTTTATTGTTTTCAGTCACAGTATGTTTGTTTATTTTCCTGTTTATTATTTTCCTGGATATTTTTACTTTGCTTTTATTTAATTTATGATAAATGATTTTAACTGTGCCGAACAATAAAAAATAACAACAATAATAAAAGATTATTATTGCTATCAATGTAAATAAAGATTAGGACTAAGATAAAAGTTCAGGCTTCACAAAGACAGGAAACAGCAGCAGTTGATCAGTCTGTGGTTTATTTAAGACTTTAAATATAATTTTAAGTCTTCCCACACACACAAATTATATATGTATATATGTAATAATATATATATATATATATTATATTCTTATATCATATAAGATATAAGATTTAAGATTTAACCATTAATATTATTAAATTATTAAATCTAGCTGCAGCTTCATGTTTTACTGATTCATCTATAACAGGATCATATCCTTCAGGATATGAATATTCTATCTAAACACACAGGTTACCTGGTTACCTGCCCACACAGGTGAGTTACTGGTCTCAGTTTCCTCATAGAAAGGTTGATGAAGGGAACAGCTGCTGAGGAAAATCAGGTTTCTGATCAGACAGTGACATGATGAAACTGATCCAGGTCTCTGAAGACACAACGGACACCAGAGACAGTCTCATCTTCACCAGGAAACCAGACCACATAGACCACTGGAGACCGGGTCCAGGGACCCCATGGGTCAGGACTAGAGGCCAGGATCAAGGACCAAGACCAGGTACCCTGTTTGAAGTCTTTCTGGTTTCTGGACAGGTCGAAGGTCCACTGTCTCATAATCTGTCCATGAAGACAAGGATGACATCATGATAACATCATAATGTCATGAATGAACTGACCCAGTCTCTTCACAGTGATTGGTCTGTTGTCAGTAGTAGTAGACACACCTGTACAGTAGAAGCTTCCTGAGGGCGCATCCCAGCATGTTCAGCTGGTGTTCCTAATAAACTGGACACACCGAGTACCTGTGGTCACAGCTCCACCTGCAGGTTGACGATGACTAATCAGATCGTCCTCCACTGATGATGTCATCACTTCTCAGCACCAGGTTTACGTGTTCATGTGTTTATTGATGGAGTTACGAGCTGCTCTGAACACAACACAACCAATCAAAGATCAATGACTTTTATTAATGTTTATTGATAAACTCTCTGTCTCCAGCAGCTGTGCTGGGAGCGGACCAGGGACACTCGGAGTTCTCCTTCCAGCTCGACTCCTGTGTGTCGTACACTTCCTGTTGATGAGAGTCACATGATCAATAATCAAACACCTCAACTCTTCAATAATGAGGACGACCTCGCTCTCTCTGCGTCTACCTTCTTCCAGATGGGGACGTTGGCCTTCAGCCGCTCGATGCAGTGCTGGATCGCCTGCTGACCGTCGTGACGATGAGGAGATGAGATCGCCATGGCAACACTGGCCTCTCCGACCTTCACCCACCTGAGGGACGGCATTAACAGGTCACACACACACCCTCCGGTAGCAGGAAGCAGTTAGCTTTAGCATTAGCAGTTAGTAGTTACAAGATAGCAGCTAGCAGTGAATGATAGCATTAGTAGAAAGTAGGTAGAAGCTAGCAGTTAGTGTTAAAATTACTGTTAGCATTAGAAGTTAGCATTAGTGCCTCACCCCAGCCTGTGGTGGACACAGATGTGCGTCACAGTCGGCCAGCGCTCTCTGATGTCAGAGCACAGTTTGGCAAACTCTGATTGGGCCATGAGCTCATACGCCTCGTACTCCAGACCAATCACCTTCCTGCCGTCCACCTCATCCTCACGGGTTGTACCTGTGACACACACACACACACACACACACACACACACACACACACACACACACACACACACACACACACACACACACACACACACTGTGGTAAATGTAAACGTCTGAATCCTGTGAATAAACTCAAATCTTATTTCGAACCTATAAAAACTGAAATGGCTCCACAGGAAGTGCTGCTGACGGCGTCCACCACTTCCTGTACAGACAGCCAATCATGGCTCAGTTTGAACACGTCTCTCCACTCCTCCGACATTTCTGAAGAAAAAGAAAAAAAACACACCTGTCTCAGACAATCAGCTTTTCGTCATGTGGGACAGTTCATGCAGTGAAAGCCTCTCAGGTCATGAAGAAGACGACGGCTCGATGTGTGAGGATGTGAATGGAGAATCAAATAAACAAGACCACGGTGGTTTTTAACACGTATTAGAAAGACATGAATAACCTGCAGGCTTGCTATAATTTATTATTCATAATCAACTATTATTATTATTATTACTAACATAAATTTCCCCTCGGTGATAAATAAAGTATCTATTTATCTGACACAGCTAAAAATTCATGAAACTTCTGGGAATTGAAAAGTTAAAATGTGAAAGTATTGTTTTTTATTTTGTTTTTTTTTGTTTTTTTTTTTAATTTTCATTAAGTGTTTTCTATTTCATGATGAATTTTCTATGAATAAAATAACATAAACAACATATAGAATATGTGGATGTGTGTTTTTTATCCCTGACTTTAAAAAGACAAAGAGTTCTCATCCAGTCTCTTCCTCTCAGACCAGTTCAGGTCACTTCCTGTTTATCCACAGTCACAGAAAATATCAAATATTTGTGTGAAGTTTTGTCGTAATTGCTGTGAAGTCTCGAGTAATGGCTACAATGTGTTTTGTGAGGTCACACTGACCTTTAACCTTTAGCCACCAAAACCTAATCAGTTCGTCCTTGAGTCCAGGTGAACATCAGGGAGATTTTAGAACTGTCCCACCTGTTGCCTGTTGCCATGACGACTCTCGTTCTCTCAGCTTCCAGTTCTTCCAGTGATTTTAAAAGTGATCAATTTAAGTAACTATTGATGAAGCTTTGATCTGATTGGTTGTTGCACCTGTGGCTCAGGTGTGTGTGATGACACATGTATTGATCTTCGATTGAAACTCGATCACTCACCGTCTGTCCTATATTCTATCCTCCGCTGAGCGGCGGCACCACGGCCACCTCGTCCCTGTCTCCCAGGGTTACCACCTGGTCACCGATGGCAACGTAATGCTGACGCACCGCCAACACCACCTGATCCTGAAGGACCGACAGTCTGAACACACACACACACACACACACACGTTGATGACATGAGATGTAATTACAGTCTACAGACACTGTTGCATTGTGGGTATTTTGTGGGGATCACAGTCAGAGGAAAAAGCTCTGAACAGGTGCTGATGTTTCCTGGATCAAGGCCCCGTCCCTGCTGTTATCTGATTGGCTAATCAGGAGTAAACAGCCAGTCATCGTGTGTGTGTGTGTGTGTGTGTGTGTGTGTGTGTGTGTGTGTGTGTGTGTGTGTGTGTGTGTGTGTGTGTGTGTGTGTTTGTTACCTCGGGTGTCGCTGTAGCAACAGACTCCAGAGGTCTCGGCTGCTGATTGGTGTCGGCACGGCAACAATGTCCTCCTGCTTCACTCCGGTCAGCTCCACGCTCTTAGCGAAGTACAACACACACACCTGAAGAAAGCACACACACACACACACACACACACACACACACACACACACACACACACACACACACACACACACACACCTGTAATTTTATCGCATTAACAGATGAAAACCTGTTAAACTTTTATTTTGAAACGTGATTTGAACTTAGATTTTCCACAAGTTTCCACAATAACAGTCAAACAGAATCAGTGATGATCAATCAACCTGATCAGAAGTGATCAGACCTCTGACAAATCAGGTCGCATCCTCATGACTGGTGATAATCTGTCAACATGTACAAACAACAACAACAACAACAACAACAACAACAACAACAACAACAACAACCTGACCCGGTCTGAGTCTCGGGTCAGGACTGGGTGTCAGTCAGAGCAGGATCTCCCTCCGCGTGCTTGTCACGAGGAGTTCATGTGTTGTGCCTCGGGCAGCCATGACAGACAGATATCAGGTCATACAGATCAACATCTGGATACTTCTCAGCTACACGACATGTCTGTCTCTCAGCTGGATGAAAGATGATGTCATCTATTGAGACGAGGTGACGCTTTGATTTGGCGCTGACGTCACTCGTCATTAAAGTTCATTGTAACCGTCGGACGCGGTGTCCGGTTCTTCTGATCGGTGTTTAATTGAGACAAATATCAACGGAGTCTGGCGCGTGCACGCTCACATCATGAGAACAACGGAAGAGACACGCGGACACTCGGTTGTAAAAACACTGAAACTCACCTGAGCAGTCATGAATGAGCCTGGTGCTTCCGGACAGGTGACTGTGAACTGGCTCCACCGCTGAGCGTCACCTTCTTCTTCTCTGGCTTTTAATGGCGGCGGACAAACCGGCTCACGGGGCGTTCCCGCCACCTGCTGGACAGAGTGTGGAGCAGCAGATTCTTCCTGTTCCTCTGACGTGATGAATAAATCAATCAATAAATAATATCTGTCAGCTCTCTGGATATTTTCTGTACAATAAACCTTCACGTGTCATCACAAGATCAAGACTCTTACATGTCTCTTAAGGAGGATCTGTAAATTTAAGGTGGCACTGGAACACATCATCTTCATTTTATATTTATTTATTGTCACAGCATCAAACATTAGCACAACAATTAATCAATTATCCAATTAATGAACTGATTGACTGATCAGCTGTGGTGGGATGAACCTGTCAGGGGCCAATCAGTACATAGTACACAGTAGATTTACTGTCTCTTCACTGTGAACTCTCTGAGTTTCTTCTTCATCTTCATCATCTCCTCAGTGATCAGCTGAGTCTGATCAGCTGACTGACACTCACTCCCACCATGTTGAACTCCTTCATCTCTGTCAGAGTTTTTTCAGCCTGAACTTCAGATGATTTTTCCTCCAACTTTTCACACGTGGTCTTTATTTCTTCCAGCTTCTTCTTCATTGGTTCAATAATCCTCCTGAACTCTGCTCCCAGCTCTTTTGCTTTCTTTACACTTTTGTTCTCTTTCATCTGCTTTCCAACAACAGCTGCTGCTGCTGCTGCTCAGTCCTGCAGTGAATGGAGCTGCAATGACTCCGAGTCCTAGAACAGTAGTTCCTGTTCTCCTGAGTGTATCCATGTACTTTTGTATCTGTAATATGTTCTCAGCGATGTCCTGAAACTCTCTACCAATCTGTCTCATCCTGTCCTCACTGCTGTCAAAGGCTTTGATGAATGAAGTTGCATGATTGATTAGTGTGTTCATTAACATATCTAAACTCAGTCTTGTTGGTGAGGCCATCTTCAGATCTGCAGGTGTGGTCCAGGTGAACAGCCTGAACTCTGAGCTTCTGGTTCTGACTGTGAATCTTCAGTCAGCTGATGTTCAGGTCACCAACTGTAACCAAGGAGACGGACACAGTCATCAGAGACATCTTGTGCTCTCAGTACACTCACACAGCTCACAGGACACTGAGGATGATGATGATGATGATGATGATGATGATGACATATATCACCTAGTATTTTCAGTAGCTTTCTATCTGTCATGTCTCATGTCAACAGACAAAGTTCATGTATTGAAATCATCTGTTATAAGACTTCATCTGAACTATTTCATTTTACTAAATCTGTGTATTGAGACACAAGCTGACAAACATCTGCTGCAGCTGTGTCACCAGTTAGACCAGTTTGTGTTCTGGTAGAAACCTCAGCCTCAAACACACTTCATCTATGTCACCACTTCCTGGTTGTATCTCATTCCAAAACGTCCCAAACTGAAACTGACTTCACCTGGTTCTACATGATCTCATATATTTAGAAACAGCTGTTTGCTGTAAACTTACTGATCGATTTCAGAGACGTTCACTAACCGTTCTCAGCTCTGGAGACGAGCGTGGTGTGAATGAAGCCAGACTTCAAACAGGATATGTCTGCATCAATTTCTATCCAGTAGCATATATACCTTCCAAAATGTCTGGGAACCTTTAAACCACTCGTGAGAACTACAACCTTTGGGTATGTTAGCTAGCTTCCTCGCTATGAGCTGCAGATTCATGTTATTGTTATTTGTATCTTTTTCATCCATTTCCTGTTGTGGGATACAGATGGTGAAAACAGTGTCTTCTGTTGCCATTTTCATTTCAGGAGGATTAGCTGAAAGACAACAGAGTGGAAACTAAATGTATGGAAGTGAAAATTCACCGTTTTATTTTTCCTGGTTTCAGTCTACGTCAGGTAGCACCGTTGTGTCAATGCCACATTCATTCACAGTGTTATGATATAAACATAAAGACAATGTTGAAGTAATCCAAAGTATTTAAAATATGTTGCTCACTTTGAGTAATTTAACAACCTCTGTGACAAATTACAATGTTATGACTGTTACAACTGTTACGACTACATGAAGAGACTGACTGTGTCTCTTCACTGTCCCAACAAGTCTGTGACTCCTTTCTTCATCTTGTCAAACTTGTTGGTGATGCTCTGACACAGGTCAGCTGACTTGATGATGGACTCTCTTAGCTTTTTAACCTCCTCAGGGATCGCAGTGAAATTGAAGAAACCTGCAGTTTCTCCCAGTCTGGACACTTGTCTCAGGACCTTGTCCATCTCCTCCATGTCTCTCAGACTGATTTCAGCCAAAAGCACAGCGTCTTCTTCCTCCAACTTTTCACATGACATCTTTATCTCTTCCAGGTCCTTCTTCATGAGGTGAACCAGCCACATGAATTCTTTCCCCAGCTGTTCTGCCTCCTGCACACATTCGTCCTTTTCCACTGTTTCTGTCAAATATTCAACAGTAACAGCAGCAGCATCTGCATCAACACCTGCATCAACACCTGCAACTGCTGCTGCTAAACCGCTCCCAGTCCCAGTGAACAGAGTGCAGAGGATCCTGAGTACGAGAAATAAACTGGCAGTACGTTACGCTCCTTCAGATATTGCTCTTCTGACTCCATCTGTTTTCTCCTGCATCTTTCTCACCTCAGCAGCGATCCTCTGAAACTCTCTGACGATCTGTCTCATCCTGTCCTCACTGCTGTCAAACTGTTTGATGGATGAAACTTTATGCTGCATTAGACTGATTAGACTTGAGGCCATCTTCAGGAGTTTGGTCCAGGTGAACAGGCTGAACTCTGAGCTTCTGGTTCTGACGGTGAATCTTCAGTCAGGAAGTTGAACAGTCAGCTCATGTTTGGTCCACCAAGTGTAACCAAGGAGACAGACACAGTCATCAGAGACATCCTCTGCTCTGAGTACAGACCGACTGGTACGAGGACAGATTATAATTTGTTTGACAGATTCTTCTTCTCTAAAATAAATCACCTTTTTGAGCTTTAACATGTTCAAAAACTCCCACTCAGCTACAAAACAAATATATGTACCAACAGGAAATTAGATATTTTAAATTTACTCTGCAATTTTGATGTCATTGTTGTCTTTTTCAGGCATTGGAATTTAATGAACTCCTAGAGAATTCATCAAACCAACATCATATTTGGTCAGTCTCATCTTAAGACCTTTGCGGCAGCATGGCAAATTGCAATGATTCACCATGAAAAATTAAGACATGATGAAGTTTTACCACCTGGTTAGTCTCACCTGTTTCCATAGATTAATACAGCTGGGTGTCGTCTGCGTAACGTCACACATTTATCTGCTACTTCCTGATAATATTATAATATATTCCCTAAAAGAAGCAGATTTAAGGTGAACGGTGTCAGAACCATGTGGAACTCCATGAAGAGTCAATAACATGAACAAACTGGAATCTATCTGATGAGTCTGACTTAAACCGGCCTGGTTCCTTTAACGTTCTCGTCTCCGTGATAAGATGTTGTGATCAATGGTTCAAATGACATGAATCCAAATGACAAATAAAGGTGGAAAATATGTTTTTAAAGTTATAATCTGTAACTTTTCCACATTGAACAACTAAAAACAGCCAGATCTACGTTCTGTATGTTGTTGAGTTGTGTTCTTACATCATCACAAATGTGTCCATCAATTCTCAAACCAGAGAAATCTGTGATTTTAATCATGGTGATGTCTCATTGGTCGCCTGTTGATGACATCATCTCCTCTATGGTCATGTGTCAGTGTGTTTGTCTGACAGACGCTCAACATTGACTTTTATCCAGTTTTATCAGTTAATCAGTTAATTAAATGATTGGCTATCATAAACTAATAAAATATCGATGATAAAAATATTAATATTAATTAGTAACTTTAAAATGAATTAAAGTTCTTCAGTTGCATCATCCTGAAACAGGAGAGGATAATGTTGGTTCAGTCTCAAATTATTAATATTAACTAAAGCTACTAAAGTTCTTCTGAATTTAACAGTATTCACACCAGAAGATACACTGAAAGACTTTTATTTACAAGGATGGTAAAAGTAGATAGATAGATAGATACATACTTTATTTATCCCCTAGGGGAAACTCATGTGTCCATTAGATCATTGTTGATAATAATAATAATAATAAAAACAGTTAATAACAAATAAACAATAATAATTAGATGAGTCCACTTCCTTACAGCCTGATGGCAGTGGGAACAAAGGATCTCCTGAACCTCTCTGTTCTGCAGCACAGTGAGATGAGACGTTTGCTGCAGCTGCAGCTGCTTCTCTGTCCTGCCAGAATGTTGTGGAGAGGATGGTTGGTATTGTCCAAGATCTTACATTGCATGTGTCTCTCCACAACAGTCCTGAGTGAGTCCAGACTCCTGCAGCACAGACGCAGCCTCTTTGACCAGCTGGTCCAGTCTCTTTGTGTTCATGTCTGACATGCTGCTTCTCCAGCAGACTGCAGCATTAAAGAGTTCACTGGCCACTGACTGATAGAACATGTGCAGCATTTCACTGCAGACGTCAAAGGACCTGAGCCTCCTGAGGAAAAAGAGCCGGCTCCGCCCCTTCAGGTAGATGGCATCTGTGTTCAGGAACCAGTCCAGTTTACTGTTCAGGTGCACACCTAGGTATTTATAAGTGTGCACCGCCTCAATGTCCTTCCCTCGAATGCTGACTGGCTGAAGGGCAGAGACCTCCCAAAGTCCATGACCATCTCCTTGGTCTCAGGTGTTCAGAAGGAGGCAGTTCTTGTCGCTCCAAATGAATGTTGCATTCAAAGTATATACAGGTGTGTGTGTGCGTGTGAGCGTGCGTGCGAGCGTGTGTGTGTGGGAACATAAACAAAAACAAAATGGCTTATTCAAAATGGTTGCTGTTACCACACAGCTTAAACAAGGAAAACAAGATGGCGGTTGTGAGGTGAGTTGTTACTTCCTGGTGGGGTGGGGACTCTGACATCACCAACGCCAGGTGTTTCTTGATGTTTGTCTCTTTACTGTTCTAATAACTGTCTGAGTTTCTTCTTCATCTTATCAAACTCATCAGTGACCTGACTACACCGATCAGCTGACTGGATGATGGCGTCTCTCAACTCTTTATCCTGCTTAGGGGTCGCAGTGATTCTGAAGACAGCCACAATGAGACGCAACAGACCATCTATTGAAGTAAACGCTGCTACAAGTATCTCCAAAACTCCTTCACTCTTTTTTCTCAGTTCAGATATTAGTGTCAGGATCATGTTGAATTCCGTCATGTCTCTTAGAGTTTTTTCAGCCTGAACTTCAAATGATTTTTCCTCCAGCTTTTTACATGTGGTCTGTATTTCTTCCAGCTTCTTCTTCATTGGTTCAACTATCTTCATGAATTCTCTCCCCAGCTTTTCTACTTCCTCTGCACTTCCACTCTCTTTCCAAACTTTTGTTATATTTGCACCAACAACAGCTGCTGCTCCTCCTAATAATAAGCTTGCTCCTCCAGTGAATGGAGCAAAAAGGATCCCGGCACCGAGGGCTACTCCTCCAGTAACAGCTCCTCCTGTTCTGACTCCATCTGTTTTCTCCTGCATCTTTCTCACCTCAGCAGCGATCACCTGAAACTGTCTGACAATCTGTCTCATCCTGTTCTCACTGCTGTCAAAGTCTTTGATGAATGAAGTTGCATATTTAATTAGTGCGTCCATTAACTCAGACAGATCAGGAGGCAGCTCTCTGCTCATTCTTCTTCTTGTTGGTGAGGCCATCTTCAGATCTGCAGGTGTGGTCCAGGTGAACAGCCTGAACTCTGAGCTTCTGGTTCTGACTGTGAATCTTCAGTCAGCTGATGTTCAGGTCACCAACTGTAACCAAGGAGACGGACACAGTCATCAGAGACATCTTGTGCTCTCAGTACACTCACACAGCTCACAGGACACTGAGGATGATGATGATGATGTGAATCACCTCAGAGACACTGTAGCTCCTCACAAGCATCAGTTTCTATAGTGAGAATGTGTGTGTGTGTGTGTGTGTGTGTGTGTGTGTGTGTGTGTGTGTGTGTGTGTGTGTGTGTGTGTGTGTGTGTGTGTGCATGCGTGCCCTCCCTCCACCTGAACTCACAGGTACAGTCACCTGACTCTGCTCGCCTCTCTTCATTGGCGCCGTTAGATTTCAGATTATTTCTGACTTTTAAGGTTTTAAATGGCTCCGCCTCCCATTACATCTGATTTGTTGATGTCTCCAACAGAGACCTGAGATCAGCTGAGGGAGGTTTGCTGCCCCCCCAGGGTCAAGGCTTGTGACTGAGGGCGACCAGGTGTTCACTGTTAGAGCCCCCCCACTCTGATCTCAGACACTGTGACTCTTTAACTTCCTTTAAATCTCTTCTTACAGCACATCTCTCCCTCTCACCTTTGGATGATGTTTAATACATTTTCAGTTTATTATTTTATCCATAATTATGTTTTTTTTTACATATTTTATTGACTCTCTTCACTTCCTGTCAGATCTTTTGACATAATGTGGATTGGAGATGTTTTTATTTATTTTAACTTTGGATTTTTCTTTGATCTGATTTTAATCTTTTCTTGTAAATCACTTTGTAACTTTGTAAGAAAAGTGCCATATAAAAAAAGTTATTACTATAATTATTAATATTATTGTTGACACTTCAAATAAAACACAGGAGAGAGTAAAATATTGAGCTTTAAATACATTTCTAAAATCTCACATCAAAAACCTCAAAACCTCCTTCATGAAGAAATCGCAATATTTATATATATATATATATATACTTACTATACTCACGATACTAATATATATATATATATGTATATATATACACACACACACATATATAACCTACATTATTATATAAACATCATTTCAAATATGAAATTCTTTTTTACAGCACCTCAGTCAAACTGATACAGACCAGTACAGACCAGGACCCCTGGCGTGTACGTGGAGGGTTGGTACGTGACGTGACAGTAATGACCCAGAACCATGTGAACCTGATGATCTGAAACATGAACTCATGTCTTTAACCAGCAGATGATTTAATGGCAGGTGTGTGTCATGTCATAGTCTCTCTCTCTCTCTCTCTCTCTCTCCACTTCCTGTCTGCATGGGCTGTTTGGAGACAGGAAGTGGAGCAGGTGTTAGTGTTAATATCCATGTGTCCTCCACCAGAGATGGCACGTTTCCCTGGACAACAGTTTGTCTCAGCATCACAGGGACAGCAGTCGGAAACATGCTGACTGTTTAAAGGCTGTTTGACTTTCTTTATAGAAACAGAAGAAAAGAGAAAAGTCAGTCAGTCAGTCAGTCAGTCAGTCAGTCAGTCACCAGTCAGTCAGTCAGTCAGTCACCAGTCAGTCAGTCAGTCAGTCAGTCAGTCTTGTTAACCATCCATCATGTCTTACCTGTATCAGGCTGATTCACAGTGAACCGTCAGGACGAGGAGAGGACTCAGAGACTGACTGTTGAGGAGAGCGCGAAGGAGCACTGCACACTTTCTGTTTCACTCTTGAAGTCACACAACTTCTCTGAAATCACGTGACCCCACACACACACACGCACACACACACACACACACGCACGCACGCACGCGCACGCACGCACGCGCACGCACGCACGCACATGCACGCACGCACACACACACAGCTCTATAGAGTACTGCTATTGTTGCAGCATGAATCCCACCGGACTGAGCACGGCCATATTAAAGAAACAGGTTGCTTTTATTCTGAAAGAATGAAAGAAACCAACAATAACTTTGTTCAGAGGCCACATAGTGGCTCTCACGTTACTGACAAATAAAAACTAAATAAAATAAATAAGCAAGTGAGCGGCCAACATACATATAACATGTCCTAGTATGAGTCATCAGACGTGTGTCATGGCGGGAACAGTTCATCTATGATCTTAGGTTTGACCTTTTCTTCTTCTTTTAAATATCGAAGAACAAAAGCTGCTTAAACGTGTGTCATGTTGATACAGCACTGAGACATCAGTTTCATAGACAAACAGCTCCTGTCATTCTCATGAGTGGCTCCAGTTCTTTCTTCCATCTGTTAATATTTGAAACAGAGTTGACCTCACATGATCAAATCATTATTTTTTCTCCCTCATACGAGCGCCATCTTTAACCCATGTCATGTTTATCAGGCACAGACGTTCAGAGACCTGCAGAGGAAGAAGATCCCGGTTTATTTAAAACCAGAAACTCAGGTTGACGAAGCAAACGCTACTCGGCCTCCTCAGATCTCAGTCCTGCTGGAGCAGGAAGTAGAACCAGGTGCAGTCTGCTTCACTGTAATGTCGTACTGAGCTCGTTGACGGTCAAACTTTCTCCTTCTGATGTGACCTTCGACCCTGGAGGCAGGAAATCAGCCTGATGTCATAACCATGCCCTCAATCCTCCATAACTGTAGTCCTTAATCAAATGTAAACAGGTGAGTTATATAAACAGGTGTCATGAAGGAGGAAATTAGCTCTAGAGACCAAATCAGTTTTTGTACCAGGCTGTAAACATGTTTATTTCTGCTGTAAAGTTGGACATTTTAACATGGGAGTCTATGGGGACTGACTCACTGTTGGAGCCAGACTCTAGTGGTCGTTAGAGGAACTGCAGCTGCTGGTTTCAGTCTGGAGGTTGATTCATTAATGATTCATTAATCACTCATTAATGTTGAATGAATATAAACTGTGAAAAACAACAAAACAAACTCATGGAAATAAAAAAGCATTTTTCAGCTCTTTATGTTTTAAATATCCATCTTTCAGCCAGAGATGTTTACAGAAAATATAGAGAATTTCTCAATTAAAAAAAATAACCAGATGATTTAATAATTTCCCAGAATTCCCTTAAACTTTCCCCTTCACAGCAAATATAAAAAATTAATTAAAAAATCTAAACAAGTGAATCTGTGCAGAAACATTCCTGTAATAAATTACACAATCACACTGACCTGAAGCTCCAGTGTCACACATCAACAGATCAAGACTAAATCAACACATTTACCCACAATCCCACACTCAGGTATAAAAAAACAAAAACTACATGTCATTAAAAAAACAGCAGTAACAGATTCCCAGCACAAACTGTGATTGACAGTAACCATGGAAACACACACATTCATTTAACAACATTCATCCAACACTGAGCTAACGACACAATTGGTCCCTTTTTGTTGCCATAGCAACCTGTTTAAAATACACCTCAAGGTTTATTTTCTTCATTTAAATTTCTGTGTTCGACCTTTAACCTTTAGGCTCACCGACCTTTCACCCACTCTCAGTCTATTATTTTCATTATTGATAGAAAACTGAAGAAAATATTCACATTTTTAGAAACGGACTCATTGATCATTGATCGGTTATGTAGATATTCATTTCATTGTGTGAATGTCGTCACATTCTGTTGACCTTTGACCCTGCTGGTCATCCTGCTTCCTGTTTTCTGTTTGTCCCTTTATAAATGTTCTAAACTTTATGAATTTATAAAAGTAGAATTTGTCTCTTCAGTATTTCACTGCTCCATGTTCATTAATATACTTTCATCTTTAACAGGATTATTTTTTATTGATAATATTTCTGCAGAGCTTCAGCTAATTTCATTATTTATGTTTATTTCCACTTTTTCTAATATTTCTTAATAACCTGTCTTTTATTTTTATCTTCTGACATGTTGATCTGCAGAATCAGTTTCTGGCCTAAAGAGTGAAACAGATTTTCTTCCTTCCTGTTTGTCACTCGAACTCCACACGGTATGCGCTGATTTCCATTGGCCGCAGGCGGGTGATGCATGGTCGCTGTTGCCGGGCGGACTCAGGCTCGTCGTCCTGGTGCAGCAGAGTGAGGCCGGACTGACGGACAGATCTGAACTGAAGAGGAGAGAAAAGAGCGTCGAGATTCACCTGGAAACAGAAAAACAACACGACAAAAGATCAGGAAAAAAATCTGGACAAAAGACGAGAAACGACAGAATTTAACAGGAAGTAAAAAAGACGAGAAACAGGATCCAAAAGACCAGAAAATAAAACTAAACAATCCTGTCGATTTAAATCCATGATGTGTGCGTACCTCCTCATGTGCGCTCCACGTGCACGGAGGCAGCGGCTCAGGGGCGGAGCTACAGTCAAAGCCCTTCCTGTGGAGGAGGAGAGCCACTTCCTGTGACGGACTTCCTGCTTCCTGTTTCCCACAAACACAAATAAAAATTTATTGATTAGAATGTACAACAACTTGTCACTGATTTTATTCACTTTTATTATATTTTAATTTTCTTTTCTGTGGTGCTGTGGCTACAGGAAGTGCTTTTACTGTGATACTCTAAATACAGGAAGTGCTTTTACTGTGACACTGTACTCTTGTACTGATGGAGTATCTCTAATCTCTAATTTTCAGTCTGAAAACTTGCTATCTTAACAACACAAGACCACAGACATCCCAGAATGCATCACTCTCTGTTTTACAACCACTGAGTTAAAAACTGCATTAATGTTCCAGGTGTTTCCAGGTGTGGTCCTCACCTGTGCATCCTCCAGCGTCCTCAGGTTCAGCAGATGAATGTCACACGGCAGCGACGAGCGGAGCGGCCGGAATGGGCAGAGCTTCGGCAGCTGGCTGTCGCTACGGGCAACCATGATGACTGGCGGGTGGCTGAGGGAGAGTGAGGTCAGGTGAGCGAGCAGTGACAGATGTTCAACCGGGGCTCCGCCCACTTCCTGTGAGAAAAAATACAAAATAAAAGATCTGGTTCCTCAGACGTTCTCAGACGGTGGAACACGAGAACATTCAGAACACTTTATGTCCTTTAAGTTCTCTGTAATAACTCAGATTCAGGTCCTGGTCTCAGACCACGTCCTAACGTTTGTATTAACAGGTGAAATCAGACATAACAGCCTGGTTCTCTGACAGTGAGGGAAGTAGAGGCCCCACCCCCTCACCTGAGCCCCGCCCCTCCTGTCCTCCAGAAGCAGGTGGTAGAGACTGGCTGTCAGCTTGTTGTCAGTGACGCCCTGACCGAGGCCACGGTTATCATCCTGCTGCAGCCGCCGGTCCAACACCACCTCCAGCTCACCTGAAGAGGTCAGAGGTCAGGGGTCAGAGGTCAACACTGAGACGTTCAGGTCTTCTTCTGGTGTATGAAGCGAGTTTAAAACATTGAACCTTCTTCAGAACACAGGTGTTTCTTCAGGCTCTTGAAGGTTTTTGAAAATAGACACTGATCATTGAAAGTGCTTGAATTTTTATGATGATCAATCCTGATCCTGATTGATACTGATCATGACTGATCCTGATCCTAATCCTGATTGATCACCTGGTCTGAGCGAGGCGACGCCCTGACTCTGAGCCGACAGCAGCGACAGACGAGACGTCGAGTCCTGGAGAAACGCCGCCGAGCTCATCGGGTAAAAGTTCGCCTGCAGTGGGAGCTTCGCCAGGGTCCGCCTCTGCTGCATCTGTAACCAATCAATAATCAATACCCTATCAATACACACTAACAGGCACAGAACCAAACGACCTGATTGGCCTGATTAAACAGTAGAGACCTGGAAACCGTTGAGGTCGGTGTAGAAACGGTTGCCGTTGTCGACGTTGCTGACGAGCCGCATGACGAGCTCACGGTTGACCTCTGACCTGATATCCACCATATTGGAAATCTCCAGGGACCTCCCAGCATGCCCTGGGGCAGAGAGAGACAGGAGATTTTTATTGTGAAATCATTAGTCATCAGTATTAACCTTAATTAAAATAAATTGATTTAAATAAAATAAATAAATAAATATAAAGACAAATAATCTCCATGAACGTGAGGATGAAATAATAAAAAAGACTTTGATGTGAGACAAAGAAAAACTCAACAGGTGAAAATGAAGAGGATAGGTAACCTTCAGTGAGCGCACAGGTGAGACAGCACACCTGTCACCACGCCCAACAGTGATGTCACAGTGTACCAGAGTACACCTACCACTCTTTCACTGATTCATATTTATCTATAGGAAATAATTATAATTATACTTTAACACACACTAACGTCCTGCAGCTGCTGCCCTGAACAGCGTCTGCAGGCTCCCTGACAGGAAGTGTCCGATCACTGGCTGAGGTTAATCTCCTCTTTAACCACGTCTCCTTGATGGAAAACATCATGAGGTCAAAGAAAGAATAAATGACAAAAACAAAACAAAAACATGCTAACGCTAAAGCTGTAGCTGTTCCATGTGCTAACAGTGATTACTGTTACTGATTTGTTATCTTTCTTTTTCTGTGAGCCTTGATTTACGCTAACATGCTAACTCGTGTTAACAAACTTACTTTCAAACTAATGTCCCAGCATTAAACTTTCACCAGAACGTCTTTCTTTAACAAAAGAACAACAGAAAAACAAAAAAGCTAACAGGCTAACATGCTGTGTGCTAACAGGAAGTAGCCACCTCCACTATCTGCTGCCACAGATGTTACTGTTACTGCTGTCACACACATACAGGATCAATAAATGTTATTTAGCTGTGTTTGAGCTCATGTTCACGGTGACCTGATCATGAGCCTCCACTGAAGGGTCACATGAGTGGTCACCTTATCTGAGAAGGTTAATGAAGGGTTAAAGTCCCGTTACCGTCCAGGTGGTAGAGGCGGACCGTGTGCGTGAAGTGTCGGAAACAGGAAGTGATGTCAGAGAAGATGGGACCTCTGGAGACCCGCACCAGGGGGGGCTCTGAGGACGAGTAGAGCTGCAGGGGAGCGAGAGACATTCACAATGAATCTGAGACATTTAGTCCTGGGCTCACTGATCTGGTTCAGACTGATGTGGTCTGAGTCCTGGTCCTGGTCTTACCTTGGCCCCCTCTTCCCCTGGCAGGAACAGGTAGGCTCCACTCTTCTCCCGATTCCCTCCGACTCTGGTTCCGTACCACAGGAACTGGACCTGGACCTGACGGACTAGACCGGACTGCAGACGGAGCTTCTGAATTTCAAAATAAAAGATATCATTAATATGATTGTAGTTAGGATCTGGACTCTGTAGACCACCACAGACGTCAGACCTGAGACCTGAGAACTGAAACCTGAGACCTGAGACCAGAGACCAGAGACCTGAGACCAGAGACCTCAGACCTGAGACCAGAGACCTCAGACCAGAGACCTGAGACCTCAGACCTCAGACCAGAGACCAGAGACCTGAGACCAGAGACCTCAGACCTCAGACCTGAGACCAGAGACCTCAGACCTCAGACCTCAGACCTCAGACCAGAGACCTGAGACCTGAGACCTCAGACCAGAGACCAGAGACCTGAGACCTCAGACCTCAGACCAGAGACCTGAGACCTGAGACCTCAGACCTCAGACCTCAGACCAGAGACCTGAGGTCAAAGAAAGAATAAATGACAAAAACAAAACAGACCAGAGACCTCAGACCTCAGACCTGAGACCAGAGACCTCAGACCAGAGACCAGAGACCAGAGACCTGAGACCTGAGACCTGAGACCTGAGACCAGAGACCTCAGACCAGAGACCAGAGACCAGAGACCTGAGACCTGAGGTCAAAGAAAGAATAAATGACAAAAACAAAACAGACCAGAGACCTCAGACCTCAGAGTTCTGGGAGTGTAGTTATTTTTCCCTCTTATGGACAGACTTTTAATTTGAAAAGTCTGACCTGCAACAGGCCTGTTTCCGGGGAACTCCATATTTGGAAATGCTTGTTGCTAAGCGACAGTGGGGCGTTGGCCTCAGGTCCCTGGGGGAGGGACACCTGGAAGTGTTCGGTGTGGACGGTCGGCGGGTTGCCACGACGATAGAAGGTGTAGCTCGCCCGGTGGGCGGAGCCAGCCGAGGCTTTGGTCACATGACAGACGAGCAGTGACAGAGGAGGAAGTTGAGCCAGGAAGGAGAGCTGGAGAAACAGAATGTGACATGAAGGAAAACCGATTTAAACTGATCAAAGTAATTAACGACTGATCTGTTCTCCACCTGGAACGACTCTGTGGACGCTCTGCTTGGCTCCGCCCACACCGCAGAGATCTGCGAAGCAATTGGTTGACCCGTTTCTGCATCAACAACTCGAGCGTCCGGAGAGTCGACGACGACGCTGATGACGGACGTTTGGAGCTGCTCCGTCGGGTTAAAGATGATCAATGACCTGAGACACCAAACAATCAACAATCAAACACCATCATCAGAAACTGATCACAACTGAGTTTTAACGTTTTCTGTTCTGGAACTAAAACCATCATTTCATAAAAAGTCAAACTCTGATGAACATTTTATTTTATTTATTATCTTCTGATCTGGTCCCACCTCTTCCTTGTCTAAGCCCCGCCCCTTACCTGGGATCATCACTGAGCGTGAGCGGTGTCTTCTGAGGCAGTGCGTCCTGAGCTGAGATGACATCATCCTGAAGAAAGATCACATGATTAACCTCAGAGCTCTAAAACTCTTCAACCAATCACAGTAAAGCACGTGTGTGATGTCACATCTTCAAATTGTACAAAACAATCAAGCCTACAACAAGGTCAAACAGCAGATGGGGTCAGAGGTCACCATTTGCAGGAAAGGTTTCGATTGGTCGTGGTGGTACAGGCTCTTGTCCAATAGGAGCAGCCAGTGGGCGGAGCTCTGCAGCACCTTTCGCAGGTTCAGGATGGAATGAAACAACCTGTAAAAAAACTTTATTTCAGTTCAAACTTTTTATTTCTATGAGACTAAAAAACTTTATTTAAAAAAACAAACATACGACACTGTGAAACAATGTAAACAATATGAATGGGAGTGATGGGAAATTGATGTTAGATGCTAATGCTAAATGAATGGGTATGAGGGGAGGCTAATGCTAAAAGCTAAATGCTAACTGCTCACATTAAATGAAGCGGTACCTGATACCGTTGCCACTGACGACGGCGTCCTTCAACAGAGAGCATGGAGGAATAAATGAGACAAAAGCAAGCTAATGCTAAAGATGTAGCAATTCCATGAGCTAACAGTGCTAACACTGATTTGTTACCTGTTATTCTGTGAGCCATGATTTAGGCTAAAATGCTAACTGATGCTAACAAACAAACTAATGTCCAAGCATTCAACTTTCAAAAGAACATCTTTCTTAACCCCTGAAAACAGCAACAAGCTAACAGGCTAAATTGCTAGTGTCCTAACAGTAAGTAGCTACCTGGTGCCGTAGTCTACCACCACGGGGTCGCGGGCGGTGCCGGTGACGGCGTCGTGATGCTGAAAAAGTGCAAGACTCCGCCTTCCTGCTGTCAGACGCTGGAAGTGTTCTTGTGCAGGAAAACCTGCAACCAGATGACCGTCGCCACGGAAACGACGCATTTCAGCTAGCGTCAGGCTGAAGAGGATTTCGGTCGCTCTGTGAGGACGAGAAAACATTTCAAATGTAAAGAAAATGTCAAAGTATATTTTTTGGGGCTTTTATGCCTTTATTTGATAGCACACAGTAGAGAGACAGGAAATGGCGAGGCAGAGAGAGGGGGAATGACATGCAGTAAATGGCCGTCCGATGCGGGACTCGAACCGGGGCCGACTGCAGCGAGGACTGTAGCCTCTACATATGGGGCGCCTGCTTAGACCACGACGCCACACGACGCCCCATGTAAAGAAAATTTAAATGAAAATAAAAACAGATGAAAAACTTGAAGAAAAAAATTTAAAAAACAAAACAAAAATAAAACAGATTTAAAGAAACGTTTATGATCTGACCTGCTGTTCCATTGGTTCTGATCATGTACCTGAACCTTATGTAATGAGTGGGCGGAGCTACCTGAGCGTGGCCTCCAGCGTCCTGTCCAGCCGTTTGTAGAAGGGTCTGGAGGTGAAGTAGCCGCTCCAGTAATGGTCGTCACGGTCGGCGTAGGTGAAGAAGTCGCCGCGAAGTGTCGGCAGAGACGTTGCTGTGGCACTCAGACGCCGCTGTAGAGCATCGAAGTAATCTGACAGAGTCCCGAAACGCGCCTGAAACAGGAAGAAGGAGAGGAGGAGTCATGAGGTCGTATGTTCACACTGAGACTGACTGACACTAATGAGTGACACTCAGAGTGTGTGTCTGAGGTGGCTGCCCTCCTGGCCCCGCCCCTCTGGCCCTGCTCCCTCGTGTGTCCGGCCCACCTGGACGTGCAGCTCTGGGTGATCCTGGAAGAAGTCAAACAGTCTCTGGTAGTTGCTGAACTGAGCGTCCCACTCGCTCGAGTCCACGAACCGAAAGTCATCGCCGAGGGGAACGAGGAGCACTGGAGAACGGAAGAGACGAGACTTCTGCCTGTACTGGTCCAATAGGAGGAGAGCGCTGAGAGGACACACAGAGCAGCATCACACACCTGAGTGACGCTCTGTTCTTTCACAATAAGAGTTTTGACAGAATGACTCACTGTGAAACCTTTTTAATTATTCTTATCATCAACTATCAAAGTGATCATTAATCATTAATTAATCAGGTTATTTTCGTTATTGTTGGCCCTGCCCCCTGCCTACCGCTCCTGGACGTTCTGATCTGTGATTGGCTGTGGCGAGGTCCTCCACGGACAGAAGACCCGCCCCCCCGGCAGGCGGTGAAAGTCGAACTGACAACAGACTGCCGGGTTCGGGCCGCATGTGTGCGGCACGTCGTAGCTGTAGAACGGCATCATGTGACATGTGATGTCACTGCGAGGGGAGGAGTCTGACACAGGAAGTGGGCGGGGTTAGAGAAACAAAGCAGTTTGTCACTGTTTTCCATATTTTACCCAAAAGAAAATGAAAGGATCATTATTATTATTATTATTTAATAAAGTCTTAGTCTTGTTTTCATGTTATATGAATGAATGAATGAATGAATGCATTATGACCCGTCACATAAACCTCATCATCAGCTCAGAAATGTCTGATCATTCATTTCTTCTGTTTTGTTGTTTCAGTTCAAAGTGAATATTAATCTGTCAACTCTTTAATCTTTTAAATTGAATTAATTAAGAAATTAATTCATTATATTTACTTTAGTTTTAGTTGAGTGAACTGTTGTCTTGACTTTTTTAAACTGGATTTATTTTAAACCTGATTAAAAAACATTATTTCATTAATTTGATTTTAATTCTGTTTTCTCTCTTTTCACAGCTGTATTGTTACTGTCCGTCATGTAACAGCTGGAACTGTCTTTGTCACTGTGTTCAAACATCTACCTTTCCCGCCACTCACCCCAGTTCTGTCGCCATTGAAACTCAAGCGTCTGTTGCCGGGCAAAGTGTTTCTTGACGGCGTAGTGAACACGTTGGATGACCATGTTGCTAAGCCCCGCTCCCTTCAGCAGGTAGGTCATAGAGGGGGAGTGGCCAAAAGGATCCACAGCCCAGCCACTGCGGGGCTTTACACCTGCTCAGAGAAACAAAGTGTAAAGATCAAGGAAGCCAGCAGGTGAAGGAGGTGAAGCTAAACAACACAAACCCAGGTGTCTCTGGATCCACTGGTGTCCCTCGATCAGCTGATCCAACAGAGCGAAGTAATGAGAGTTCGCTTCGTCCGCCATCACCCAGCCGCCCGTCACCAGCTCCAGCTGCCCCGCCCCCACCAGGCTGAAAAAGGAACCAATCAAACAATGAAACAAACAGCCAATTAAAACGACAGATACATGTGATCAAATATAGAAATACAGAGAAATGTAGAGATACAAAGATAAAAAGTTATATATATAAATATAAAGATTTAAAATGTAAAAATATATAAAGATGTATAAATATATAGATAAAACTACAAAAATATATAAAATGTAAAGATAATTATAAATATATAGACATATAAATATAAAGATATAAAATACAAATATATAAATATAAAGATGGATGTTAGATAAAAATGAAAAGAAAAATAAAGAAGCTGAAAAAGTTGTCAGATCAGAGAAAGAAAGTTAATCTGTGACAAAAAGATTCAGAAACAAATAACAAGTAAAAATAATGAAGCATGTTTCAGATGTGGAGGTGAGAGTCACCGTTTGACCATCTCTCTCTTCTGCTCGTCGATGTCATTCCACCATTTAGAGAAATAACTGATCTCTGCCCAGATCATCTTCCTCCTGATGAAGAGCAAACACCACAGCAACAGTTATTTCTATTGATGAGACTGATCAATAACACATCAATAACTAATCAAAAAGACTTTAATACATTTAATCAGATATATTTAATTTATTTACTCACCTGTTGTCCTCAGTCAGTTTGACCAACATGTTGTTGAGGATGTGTTTCGTCTGATCCTGATAATAACTGTCAAAGGTTTTTAACCAACCTGCAACACACACACACACACACACACACACACACACACACACACACACACACACACACACACGTTAAAGGCTGTGTTAAAGCACAGGCTGGTGTTGTGGTGGTGTCGTTGTGTATCTGACCCGGGTCGTTGTGTGAATGTGGAACCAGAAAAACTTCCAGCGGCTGCTCATCCCACTCGTTTCCCTGGTAACGGATCTCAAAACCCTGTTTCCAGGCGCCGCCGTCTGGGTTATCAAAGGGCAGGAGGTCGTAAACATCCAGCAGCTGACGGATGATGGAGACACACGTAACAGAAACACAAAGACAAGGTTTAGACAGATGATGTCATGTTGTGGCCGACCAATGAAAGTTTCCTAAGAGAAACACAACATTAAGACCAAAACAAACTAAAGTCTTCACACATCTTCCAGCCCCCTCTTCCTCTACAATGATTAAAGCATCACTTCACAACTTCCTGTTTCCCGAACTTTTTGTGTTTTTGTAAGTGAAATAATTTCTAAATACATTTTGTAAAAAGAATCGACCTTCGACCAAATTACAAACTGTTGTGTTGCCACTTTCACTTAGTCTTTGAAAATATCACTTCAGCTTTTCTATAAAATATCTTGTATTTCCTGAAAGTCTGATTTGTTACTGAACGCTACACGTCGTCATCATCACTGTGTCTGAAACTCACGTTTTATTTTGTCAAATTGCTGCTGTGACAAAAGTCGCAACAGTTAGCATGCTAAGCTAACCTGAACTCTGTCAGTTCCGTCCTTCATCTCCTCGGCCAATCTGCATCCAGGGGGTGTGTCCACCCTGCTGTGGGTGGAGTCTGAGCTCACATTGGATCCTCCCCCACCGGTTTCCCATGATGCTTTTCGGTGGACCAGAGAGTCCCGCAGCGTAGCAACCAGACGGTTGTTGTCACTAAGGAGACGCTCCAACCTGTCAATCTTCTGCTGGAGGCGGGACAAATCCTGCAGAGAGGGTTTGACTGGTTTGTTAAAAAGCTAGAAGAGAAAAACTTTAATTATAATTTCAGAATGTGACAAGAACTCACTTCCTCCACCTGTCCACCAGGAGTTTCCCCACGGTGCTGACGCTCGGCCCCCTGCATCAGCTCCAGCATGCGGTACAGTGTCATCACTGCGACACAGAAGACTCCGCCCACCAGCACCGCCAACACCCGACTCCGCTTCATCTCCACAACAACGAAAATTGAACAACCTGAAGATTCAACGACACAGAGACTTAACAACACAAAGATTCTGTTGTTTTCTTCTGATGTTACTGAGAGAAATAATCTGCAGGTTAAACTTCTGTTGAGACAGAAAATATTGATCGACATTGCTTGTTGTTACTAATAGCAAACTTTTTCTCCTGCAAACGCTGTTTTTATAAAATGTACAAAGACAAAATATTTTCAATATGTTCCTGTGTCAGATGAATGCTGGTTCAGACCTGCAGCTCAAACCGCTGTCGAGATAAAATTCATTAAACTTTATACTCGAAGTTAAACTCAGATCTTCTCTCCGGACTTCCGCGTTCAGCACACAGGAGCACGTCTCGCGTTCCGCAGTCTCGTGCTGTTTCTCAGCTGTCCAGTGACGTCACTGTGTGACTTCTGTTTCCTGGGGGAAAAAAAACAAAAAAAAAAACAAACGTTTGATAAAAAAGCGAAGTAAAACTTTCGTCCCTCAGCAGCGCGAGCTCACGACGCTGCTGCGCCTGCTCCCTGCTGTTTGTTTTGCTTCCGGTCTGGTTCAGCTGACTCAGCGCTGCGGAAAACGTCATTTCCGCTTACAGAGGAGGCGAGTCACGTGCAGTTACCGGGCCAGAGAAAAGTCTTTTATTTTGTTTTCACTCTTTTCAGAATAAAACACATTAGGCCTCTCACAGATTCAGGACCAGGTCCAGGTCCAGATTCTGAACCTATATGTTTCCTATTCCTAGTTAGTTCATCCTACAATTCACCATGTGAACAGGTGAATCTAGAGTCACCATGGCAACAGTGGCAAAAGGTACACTTTTTTTTTTTACACATTTTCATCATTATTTTACAGTTTGTTGAATAAATAAAATTAAAACAATGAAACTGACCCAGAACCAGCTGTTGTACTTTGTTAAAGGAAGTTTAGTTTCCTGTGCTCCTCCTCATGTTTTATATCCATAAATGTAGTGTGTTAAAAACTAACGGAGTCTCATATTACAGATGATTATTATTATTACAGCATTATCCACCTATATATATACACACATATATATATATATATATATATACACACACATATATATATATATGTTGACGAGGAGACACCAGGAGGACTGAGGAGCTGCTGGGACACGGTGCAGGAGAGACAGACTGTAGGGGTTTATAGAAACCAGATGGGGGCGGTACTGAGACATGATGATGCCAACGACCAAAGAAGAAGAAGAAGAAGAACCACCGCCTCCTCCTCCTCCTCCTCCTCCTCATCCTCTTCCTGCGCCTCGTGACAAAATCACGTGATCGGTCCGCAGCGTGACGTGACATCAGCTGACTGACCAGAGGCGAAGACAGATCCTCCGTCGACCTTCGTCTGGGTGAATCTCTCCGGTCTCTGCTCCGTTTCCGCTTCGCTGTCCGCAGCTCCTCTCCCCCAAAATGGCGAGCCAATCCCAGGGAATCCAGCAGCTGCTCCAAGCCGAGAAGAGAGCGGCCGAGAAGGTGGCAGAGGCCCGCAAACGTGAGTAGGACAAACGGCCTGCGAGCCCGCTGCGGCCCGTTAGCTGTTAGCCCGTTAGCAGGTTAGAGCCGCCGTTAACGGCGAGACTCCTGCATCTGAAAAGCTCAGAGTCTCTGCTGCTGCTGTCACTCTGACTCACGTCACAGTCAAACCGGAGCCGGTTAACCGACCACCAACTTGTTCAGTTCGGCTCACAGTCAGGTGTCCCTTCCTCACCTGTCCAGGTAAACTGAGGGCTCTCAGACAGGTTCACCGCTCTGCTGCCGTCCGTAAACAGACAGAGCCCCGCTGCAGGACTGACACGAATGTGAAAGGAGTTTGGTTTAATCAGGACCAATATCTGTGATTAGTTTACAGGCACAGTTAATTAATGCAGTTTCTTTTATAATTCTGACTCTGTCTTTTTAACTATTTCATCTGTTCCTCTGAACAAACTTAATGTAACTAGATGTTTACTCCATTTATTCTCATGTTTAGTTCTGTTCTCTGTCAGTGATGGTTCTGAGTCACACATCATGTGACCACGGCATGTGACCACGGCATGTGATAAATAGTCAGAAAGTATGAGGATCAGAGAGAGAGAGAGGATAGATGATTGAATCAGATCTGTCTGCAGTGGAATGCTTTTAATACAATCAGTTCAGCTGATTAACACACACACACACACACCTGGACAGAATCTTTGTTCTTTGTCAAATTATTACATCATCATCACAGATGATGCTGACTGAGCTCAGTGACATCACACCATGAACCTGACTGTGTCAGCCAGGTGAGCTGTGATATCATACCATGAAGGTTCAGCAGTGATTTAAACAGTCAGAGGCAGATGATAATGTCACATTAACATCCTGTGTCATCTGTCACTGAGTCAACAAGTTTGTCTCATTATTCATCTGTTCATGTTCTATTATAATAATAATTATTATTATTATAGTATATAATAGAGAAAGATAATAACATCTATAATAATAATAATTATATTATGGATATTATATTAATTATAATAATCACAGAATCTGTTGTATTCATCAAGTGTCTCCTCTCTCCTGCTGAACTGTGGGTCTCTCTCTCTCTCTCTCTCTCTCATGTACTGTGGCTGTCTCTCATCCTCAGGTAAGAACCGTCGTCTGAAGCAGGCGAAGGAGGAAGCTCAGGCTGAGATCGAACAGTATCGCCTGCAGAGAGAGAAAGAGTTCAAGACCAAGGAGGCGGCCGTAAGAACTTTCCACCATCCTCCTATTTCCAATACATTTCATTAATATATGTATATAAAAAAATGTTTCTCCAAATATTTTACCAGTATTTCTTTTAAGTTTATTTATTTTTCATAATTTTCCAATATATTAATATCAATGTTTTTATTTAGTTTCTTTCCTCTTTAATGTTCTAAGTATTTAATGTAAATATTCTAAATGTTTTGTTTCTGTTCTGTTCCCTCCATCGTGTTTTGATTTTTATTTGTTTAAACTGCACAGTATCTGTTCTTCCTGATGATTCTTTAATATCTTGTCACTGTGTTCACATCTGTATATTAAACTGTTCTCTGTGACCCCCTTCCTCAGGCCCTTGGTTCCCATGGTAACAGCGCGGTGGAGGTGGATCGTGACACGGCAGAGCGGATGGGTCGTATCCAGGCCAGCTACCGCAGTAACCGGGAGGCGGTGCTGGGCGAGCTACTGCGGCGTGTATGTGACATCCAGCCGGAGTTTCATGCTAACTATCGTGTGGCCGGCTGAGGGGGTGGGGCCACGAGTCATCTGGGCGGGGTGAAAACCAGAAGGGGTGGGGCAAACGAAGGAGACATGGAGGCTAGCAACATTAGCTTTGATCAGAGCTGAAACCTTTTAGTTTAGTGTTG
The DNA here is from genome assembly GCF_002260705.1 of Seriola dumerili. Classification (NCBI taxonomy): domain Eukaryota; kingdom Metazoa; phylum Chordata; class Actinopteri; order Carangiformes; family Carangidae; genus Seriola; species Seriola dumerili. Next base: position 73,757 of record NW_019175928.1, read on the forward strand.
TAGTTTTTGACTCAAACTAAATTCTCCAGAAAATATAAAAACTTTTATTTTGAAGGTGAGAAGTTGGTTTGCTGCCCCGTATGAAGGGGAGAACGTAAATAAATGTTGTTACTGTGTTGATGTTGATGAAATATTTATATATGTTGAATTAATTTTTTGTTTCAATCTTAACGAAATAAAAGTCTTTCTTCACTGTATCTTTGTCAGTTGAGAAAATCAGCCAATCAGGTGTCATTTTAAAATCAAACACAACTCAATGAAATCAGATTTGATGATGCTGATTGGCTGTTTTTCTCTGAACTTGCTTTTCTGCTCTAAAACCTGATTGGCTGGAGAAAGTGGAGAAAGGCTTTTATTGTGAAACTCTTCCAATTTTTTTTTTGGCTGTTTCCTATGTGACTTGACTTCCTGTTGATGTTTGTGAAGTGACGATGAAAAAAAACATAATATTAAACTGACTTCTGATTGGCTGAAACTGTGTGATACTGCTCCGTGATTGGCTGCAATTTATTTATCTAGTTTATTTATTTTTTTTTGGGGTGGGGCGGGGGGGGGCTTTTTGTGCCTTTAATGAAAGGAAGAGTAGAGAGACAGGAAATGGGGAGACAGAGAGAGGGGGAACGACACGCAGGAAAGGGCCGTCCGATGCGGGAGTCGAACCAGGGGCCAGCTGCAGCGAGGACTGTAGCCTCTATATATGGGGCGCCTGCGTAACCCACTGCGCTACGCGACGCCCCGATCGGCTGCAATTTAAATATTTGACTGAAGACCAGCAGAGGGCGCCAGACCTGAGAGTCCTGGAGGAGGAAAGTTCAAAGGGTTCCTTCAGGGTCCTGGAAAAGGCTCCTGGGTTTCCTGTGGATGATCCAACAGGCCTTGAAAAGCTGCTGCTGTGTTTCAGTTGTCCTTCAGGATTATAGAGGTATGATTGGTTTATTTAAAATGACAGAAAATAAGATGCAGTCTATAAAAATTATAATTTCTATAGATGAAAAACTCTAAATTAAATTATATATAATCAGAGATAAAACACGAGGCCACTCTGCTTTTAGTTTTACTTCTGATACTTGAAGTATTCTGTGACACACAGGATTAATGGAGTATTTTATACAGTGGTATTTGTACTTTTACTGTACATGAAGTCACTTCCTTCATCACAATGAAAAATAAATCAGTGAATTGAAAAAGAAGTTTTAGTTGTATTAAAAACTAGTTTCAGACTCGGAGTCTGATCAGTCTCACGTGACTCTTACCAACAAATCACGCCTACGTGGCTTCGAAAAGGCCCCGCCCCTGGCCGAAGAACTCGCCCTCTGATTGGTCCAGACTTTGAAGCTCCTCCTCTACGGACGTCCTGACGCAGCTCACGGAAGTAGTGGCGGAGCAGAGGCAGACGGTGAAGAGAAGAAGTGTCTCTTTTTCTCTTTCTACTTTCTGTTCTTCCCCTTCTTCGTTTTTTCTTACGACTTTTTAATTTTCGTTTTTCGGATTCGACACAGAGAAAAAGACATAGAAGAAGAATTCCTGGAACATTTGCAGGTGAGTTCAGTGTGTGAATGTTCAACTGTGTCAGTGACCTCTGCTACTCACCACAGACATGCTACTTGCTACTGAACGAAACTCCCCAGAAAATGTTACAATTTAACGTCTTCTTGCGCGTGGCAGGAAACATGCACATGTAAAGTTCGAACATGTGGCAGTTTCAGAACAAAGTGGGTTTCTTGGTGAATTCAGCTTGAATGTAATTTGCCTACGGAGACCTGGTTTTGGTAAACCCTCGGCTTTAATGACCTGGTTTACGGTCATCTCCACTGCGTGTCCGTCTGCTGTATTGGAGTAAGTTGATGAGATTTAAAAGGGGATCTGGTTTGAAAGGACTTTTAAGAGCAGTGATTGGTGGATGCAGTGCGCGCCGATTTACAGGGGAGCTCGTGCGATGTCGGTGTCGAGTAAAGTCGACCGCGTGCACGCGCGTGCGCACGAGCGAGGCGACCTTAACTTTAACGATTTCCCGATGGAGTCTGGTTCCGTGAGTTCACGTCGTGGGAAAGGATTTTTCTCTCCGTTTTCCTCGTGAATTAAATAACTGCAGCGATTAAAAGATGAGAACGACATGAGAACCGGTCCAGAACAATGAAGACAGTGTGAGGCTGACACTGATACAGATTTACTGGCTTCATATCAAAACAACATTAGAGTCTATAGAAACAAATACAGCACACAGCTTATGAAAACAAGTCAGAGGTGACAGGTAGAACAACAAACAAACCGCCTCAAACACCGGTCTCACAGGTTCATTCAGTCCAGGGTTCTTACCGGTTTCCTCTCACAGCTCCTCCTGTTTTTTATCACTGCTCACATTTGTTCACATCCAAACACTCAAACTGATTCCCAAACAAATCAGATCAATATGATCATTAACACGTCATCAACTATCAACATCCAAAACTACAGAAGCTAATGAATTCACTTGAGAGAAAAATCTGTTGGAAGCAGTTGGAAGACAATAAAATAGGTGTAATAATTAAATAGGTTTAATATTTACAAAAAACAACCATGGACTCAGAATCATTACATCCATAATGTACAGTGTGTTATAGTATGACGTCACTGTATATTACTCTTATAGTATGATGTCACTGTACAGTGTGTTATAGTATGATGTCACTGTAAAGTGTGTTCTAGTATGATGTCATTGTATATTACTGTCCATTATGATTTAGATTTATTCATTGATGAAAAACGTGAAACGTTTTGTTTTACTTCCTGTTGAATCTCGTTTTGAATCTTTTTTCTTTTTTTTTTTTCAGTTTTCTGAGATGAAATGAAGAATAAAATAATAGGGATGAGACTTTGATAATACAAAGCAGAAATGTAGCTGAACTAAAACCCTTCATGTGTCTGAGCTGTGACTGTATCAGGGTCAAAGGTCAACACCTGCAGGATGTTAATAATTTACAGAAACGTCATAATCAGTAATGTGACAGAGACCTGTCTGTACAGCCTTCAGGACACTGACACAACAGAGACTCATATCTTCAGTACTGATCATTTATCTCCAGTAAAAATCAATGGATCAATATGGTACCAGCACAGCACTGACTTCACTCTGCCAGCTGCTGGGTGTCTTTCCTGTGAATCACTGTTATTACCCAGAGTCACATAAAGTTAATCAGACTGTTCAACACGAGCTCCAGTCTGACCTTTGAACTGATTTATTGTTGCTTCTGGAACTGGCACATGTTGGTCTAAAAAGATCTGAGCACAACAGAACAGATTCCAGCTTCAGGAAATAATCGGTTATCAGTAATCAATCAACTAAAAAAGTAAAACTGATCCAATGAAATCTGAGTTTGAGCAGTGGCCAGAGATCAGACATTCAACAGACACAGCTTTCACATGTTCAGGGAATAATGAGGCATCTATCAATATATTGATCTCCTCTGTACGTTCACATTCACACGTTCACTGTGTTAAACAGCTGACTGAGACCTTTGTCACTGATAACACCTGAACAGGTGAGTGGGGCCGAGCAGTACAACCGTATAAAACGACCATGAACAAATGAGAGTTCAAAGGGTTCGTGCACTGCCTATCCAACCACAGCTTTTCATCGTCAGCTGATTGGCTGTATCAGAATCATGCCAGTGTCTGATTAGCTGAAGCTGGGTCTGTTATCTGTTTTAAGTGGCCATTGAAGATACTGTCCTCGCTCTCTCTCTCTCTTTCAGACAGTCTCCACAGTGCTCGATCACCCTTTGACGTCTCCTCTCCAGGTAAGTTTTTAAATGAACTTCATGAGCTCAGCCAATCAGAATGCAGGATACCAGCTGAGTAATGACTAATTTTATTTCTGTTAAAACTTTAAACTGAGTTTTATGGATTTTATGATGTTGGAGAAAAATCAGAGAGAGAGAGAGAGAGAGAGAGAGAGGACAAGAGAGGGAGAGAGAGGAAGAGTTTAGTTCAGACCTTACCATGTCTGACAGTGAAGAAACACAGAGACACTGACTGACTATGACTCTGCAGCCTCTTACACTCAGAAACTATGTACACTAAGAAACTACGTACACTCAGAAACGCTTAGAAACCACGTACACTGAGAAACTACGTAGACTGAGAAACCACGTACGCTCAGAAACGCTTAGAAACCATGTACACTGAGAAACTATGTAGACTCAGAAACCATGAACGCTCTGACACCACGTACACAAACATAAAGAGGGCGAGAGACACTGAAAACAAACAGAGAGAGAGACACACATTAATATTGTTAACATAAAGTGATGCTGAGTCCAAACAGGAAACAAAGCATTGCCGACGGCGACAACTTACCTTCGCGTTAATGTTAACGATGCTGTGATCTAATTGGCTGATGGCAGATAGAACCTCAGAGCGCTCTGATTGGCTCTTTATGCCTCCTGTAGCCCCAGGGCCTGGCAGCCAATCAGATTATAGCTGGACATCTGCTCAGTGATGTCAGACTGTTACTGTGGTTACGGCTCTGCTGTGATGTCACCAGTGTTCAGTCTGTGTCCGTCTCTGGACAAGTCAGCATCACTGAATGAAGAGGTGTCACTGAGGTAAGAGAGAGCGTGTTCTCAATGTTTCTCGCCTGGTTTGCGATGATGAGAATAATGACGTTGTATTTTCAGCAGGTGTAATTTAATATATATAATAATATAATATATACTGTCATTATAATATATGCTGTTGATATAATATATGCTGTTAATATAATATATGCTGTTAATATAATATATACTGCTGATATAATATATACTGCTGATATAATATATACTAATATATACTGTTGATATAATATATACTGTTAATATTATATATACATTTAATATATTATATGCTGTTAATATTATATATACTGTTGATATAATATATACTGCTGATATAATATACACTAATATATACTGTTAATATTATATATACTGTTGATATAATATATACTGCTGATATAATATACACTAATATATACTGTTAATATTATATATACTGTTGATATAATATATACTGCTGATATAATATACACTAATATATACTGTTAATATTATATATACTGTTGATATAATATATACTGTGTTAAATGAGCTTCACTGTGGCACAGAAGTAAAACACAAAGCTGACGTTGACAGTAGGACATTGTTGAACAAGTAACCTGTGGCTCAGGTGACTGTTACAGTCGACTGAAGAAACCTGTGACGAGTCGACAGGGGAGACTTCAAACTACTCATGATGGAAACTAGAGGACGTGGACTCATACCTGGACTCAGACTTGGACTCTAACCTGGACTGACACATGTTGATTCAGGTCTTGTTTTTGTCCCCAGCAGCCATGGACCACACAAACCACAGCACCATGGAGATGGACCACAGCCACCACCATCATCACACCATGGCCCCGCCCACCATCGGCCATGACCACGGGGGAGGGGGAGGAGGGCATGATGGGGACCACGGAGGACACGGGGGGATGGTGAGGAGCGGGGTCCATCGCCGCTACATGCAACATCATACTAGCTAGTGTGGAGCTAACAAGCTAATATGCTAATGCTGTTGTCACTGTGTAGGTGATGACCTTCTACTTTGGCTACAACAACGTGGAGCTGCTGTTCACTGGACTGCTCATCAACTCCCCCGGAGGTCAGATTTCTACGTCTCTGTTATATCCACATATTTGTTTTTTCTTTCATTTATTGATTTACTTACTACTTTTATGTTTTCTTTTTTACATTTACATTTTTTTTTTTATAGTTTTATTATTTCATATTTAGATTACTAAAGTTTTTGTATGAACTTTTTTCCATTTGTTTTCATATTCAGTATTTTTATATATCTAATTTCTATTTGAATAAAATATAAAAAAACGTTTTATTGTATTAATGTTGTTTTTATATTTAATTTGAAATTATGTAATGAGAACATTTTTTCTTTTTGTGATTTAAATTTTTTATGATTTTTGTATTTCTATAGTTTTTATTCATATTTTTATCATTTTATTGTTTTATTTTTTCCCATCCTTCCTTTTTCTGACTCTGACCCCTCCTCCTGTCGTCCAATCAGAGATGGTCGGGGCGTGTATCGGTGTCTTCCTGTTGGCCGTCCTGTACGAGGGCTTAAAGATGGGCCGTGAGGTGTTGTTGCGTCGCAGTCAGGTCAACGTCCGCTACAACTCAATGCCGCTCCCCGGAGCTGATGGGACAGTGCTGATGGAGACGCACAAGACGGTTGGGTAGGTCCCTAGCGCTAACGCTAACAACACCATTTAAAATGGATGACAATCAGACAAGTCAAGAAAATATAAGTATACAATTCCAAAAGTCTAAAAATATGAAAATGTAAGATTAGTAATTTCTGAGGTTTCAAAATTGACTATAAATAAAATTTATAAATACTGTTCAACCTTCATAATAACATGAAATATTGTAATTACATCCTCATATTAACATTTTATTTACAGTAAAAAAATGAATCTTTTTATAGAATAAAAAAAGTTCAATGTAGATTAAATTTTTGTGTTTTGTTCTTAGTTCAACACAAATCTTTGTTACTGAAAATAATCTGTTTACAATACAACAGTAAACAAACTGACATGTTTATTATTTAAAAAACTTAACGAGTCTATTAATGAACTGACCAATCACAGGTAATCTGACACCGCAGTCAGGTGATCATCAGTCATGTGATTGTCAGTAACATCATGTGTTCATGTCAGCTCAGTGAGTGACAGTCAGTGTTTGGAGGGGGCGGAGCCTCCTGTTGGAATAAAGTCCCGCCTCTCAGGACTCTATGTCAGGTAACTGTAAGAGTTCTAGTCTTGGTTCTGGTTCTGGTTCTGGTCCTGTTCACCTGTTCTGGTTGAGATACTGTGGTCAGACTGATCAGACTGACATTGATCACTGATATTTACGTCATAACAAACAGTTTTTAGAAACTTAATTTTTTAGATTAAAAGTGGGTGGAGTTCAGTTTCCGTGTGATGCTGATGACTTTTTACTGAGGAAACTTTTTTTCTTACTTGGATAATTATTTTTTATGTTTGGATTTGTTTGATTTTTAAGGATTTCATAGTTTTGTTTCTTTTCTCTCCACATGTTGATGAACTCAATTTTTTTTAAATAGATGAAAAATAAATGTTGTCAGCGTCACACAGACCTGTAGTTACTGCCTCTGTTTCTGGTGTCATGGTGTATCATCCTCCAGGTGGCGCTCTGCTGTTTCCACTGTCATTTGTTCTTTATGGACTAATTATACTAAAACGTATGCTAATGCTGAAGCTAATACTGATATTAACCATGACACAAATGTGAATGGAAACAAACTGAAAACTATTTAAGTATTGAGACAGTGTAAATGGTAATGCTAACACTAGCAATGCCAATTTTCCTGAACGTAAATGTGTTATTTTTAAAGCAATGCTAATGACAACGATGAAACGCTGAAGCTAAAAGTGGTTCATTATTAACACTAGAGCTAATAAAGCTAACAGCTTGTATGGTTCAGCGTGTAGCAATGCTAACACCAACAAAAAAGGAAATTAATGCTACAACTGCTGCTAATACTACATCCATGCTAAAAAAAAAATGTTATGCTTACGGAGACACTGCTAACGTGAAACATGCTATGCTAAAGCTAATAATGGCATTACACTCCAATATTTCAGAAAATATGTCAGAAAAGGATTAGCATCAGAGCTAACTGGTAAATATCATGCTAACACTAACAGCAATTAAAGCGCATAATTGTTGAACTTGCTAATGCTAACAATGCTACAAACCTGAATTAAATTTCTGTAAGATGAATGGTACTGCTAATGCTAACTGAAGTATCATGTAAGGTGCAAGATTATCTAAAATGCTAATGCTAACAAGAATGCTGACTCCTGTGTTGTCCTCTCAGGCAGCGGATGCTAAGTCCTGCCCACTTCCTTCAGACCCTGTTGCACATCGTCCAGGTGGTTGTCAGCTACTTTCTGATGCTCGTCTTCATGACCTACAACGGTTACCTGTGCATCGCCGTGGCAGCCGGCGCCGGCATGGGCTACTTCCTGTTCAGCTGGAGGAAGGCAGTGGTTGTCGACATAACTGAGCACTGCCATTAGCCCATTAGCTTGGCATTGGACCAGGGGGTTTAATTTCTGCTGATCACAATCAATAAACGCTAACAATCACTTTCACTCTGTGTTGGCATGCTAGACAACGTGCTAATGGAACAAACAACCAGAATGTTAGCTTCAAATTTAGTTAGCACATTAAACAAGACACTAAATTACAATTGTTACTGGATACCATGGTAACACCTGGTGATAGGTTAGCTTTCACACTAATGAACATATTGGTGATTATGGATCTTTGTTTAGCAGAAAACATAGATCACTTCCTGTCTCTTTTTTCTGTTAACTCCTGCTGGTGGCCCAGCCGGCCAATCAGAGCTGGGATCACCTCAGAAGATTCTGATTGGCCAGATCACTGTGTTTTATATTTTAATTTCCATTTTTGTGCCAGGACAACTGGAAGGTTAGCGCTAGCTGCTGCTAGCCAAAATGTTAGCGTAAATAGCTTACATACACTTTTTTTTTTAGTTAGCAATGCTAGCAGCTCGTTATAAGAGCCACTAATCATAACACAGTATTTAAACAGTTTTTTTATTTAGAGAATAATTTATTAGGGAATTATGTTTAACAAAAGTTTTTGCTTAGATTGTTTGATTCAACGGAAATTGTTAAAAAGAAAAAAAAGTAAAAAATCTTTTATTTCTTGTTGTTAAAATTTTTCTTTGTAAAAAAAAAAAACAAAAAAAACACAATCTACATGAATCCATGAGCCAATTTTATAATTACAATTCATGAGCAAACTCACAACAGAATTACATTACGTCAAGTAAATGTAAATGAGGATTTACACAAATACTTGATGACAAACATCAGAACTTCATTTAGATCTTTTGATTGAGCTGAAAATTGGAAATAAACCAAAATGAAACATGAAACTTGAATTATTCTCCAGTTTATATTTTTGTTGAAAAAATCTGATAAAATTAAACATCTACTTTGTTTTGTGATACAAAATTGAAACTATACAGTTTTTCTGTTTACACAATATGGCCAGTCTTTATTTAAGCATCATTTGTTGTTGAGTTCATTTTTGAGAGTTGGCCAATCACAGATTTACATGTTTTCATTCTCAGTATAAAACGTTTATTTTCTCGTCGACCAGTTTATATTTAAACATAATGAACTTTTTTATGAAACGCCTCCTGGGCCACCGTCGGCCTTAATCCGACACCGTTTGCCTTAATGTGGCCGACGTGTGGAGACGTCCTGATGTATGTTGAACTTCAGACTGTAGCTGCTGATGTGTCAGTGTGAGACCTGGAGGCTCTGCCCCTGAAGCTTCTGTCTGTTTCAGTCTGAGAACAAATGCTGATGAAACCTGAGAAGTGACAGGATGAATCACTCGGAACGATTCCTAATTTCACCCTGTATTCCTGCTCAGGTGGATTCTCATTGTGAGTTATTGTGATTTTTTTATTGTTTTCAATTCACACTGAGAGGTGGGCGGAGTTTACTCACTGGACCAATGAGATTGCAGGGACAGATCAATGACTGGATTTCTATGTTGAACAAAATGCACAGCTCCACTCAGAGCAGTAGTGTCCACAGACTTTTGTCAGACAGCCGATCCTCTCAGTGTGAGTTTACTCGTCTTTATGATTAAAACAGGATGAAGGAAACTTTTAGCAGAAAATCAAAGTGTCTGAAAATGTTTTAATTGTTGTCACAATTGCTGGAATTATATATATATAAAAAAAAAGGATAATAAAGTTTATGAAGAAAGTGGTGATTGGCTCGTCTGTACGGAGGAAACGACGCAACACTGTGAAACATTTAAAGTCAAAAAGTTGTTTTGTCCTTTTCACTGTAAAATCTCAGAAGCTCAAATAATTAAGCTTTTCTTCTGTTATTAGACAAATTCTTTAATTATCACGTTATTTTCTAACAAACATCAGTTTGATTAAATGTCCATTTGATTGTTTACTTCACTAATTAAATTACTTAAAAACATTGATAGCTTATTAGCATACACTTTCCAGCATGCCTTGCATCAGGGTTCATTTTCCTAAAGTACCTGGATGGATTACAGGAGTTTAGATAAATGAGGATTCTTCACCAAATATATTTTTAACAGCAGAATAATAACATTAAATTAAACATCTAGGTGCTTTTTAAAATTTGTATTTATTTCTTAGAACAACTTTGTTGCTATCTGCTGTTTTTTATTTAGATAATTTTAATATATTTTTGATCAGATGCAGAGTGAAGGTGTCACTTTGAATTCCGTGTAATTTTGACAGGTCTTCTCACTACAAACCAATTAATCAATCAATCAATTGAGAAAAGAATTAGCAGATTATTCCATAATGAAAATAAATACTAGTTGCCGTTGGATAAGAACCTGCGGTCCGATTCATCAACACGGTTCCTCTGTATTTCTGGTTCTAATGAAACTCAGTTTGGTTCCGCCACCACACGATGGGGGCGGTAATGAGCCCAACACCTGCAGTCTGCCGGAAATCAAGAAGAAGAGTAAAACCTTCCGGGTAGCAGGTGACAGGTGGATGTTGTTGGTTGTGGGTCAAATCAACAGGGACGACTCCTTTAAACCGTCTCTCCCGTCACTTTACAGAGACGTGACTGTGTTCAGTTGATGTCCTCCCCTCGTATCCGTTAACTGGTTCCCAATCACGGTCCTCCCGCTGTTTTTCCGCAACCGACCCTCTGATGGCCTCCAGGCGGCCGGACAGCTTCGATGGGCTCGGCTACCGCGGCCGCGACGACCCGCTGTACGGAGCCAGCTACCCGGTCAGGAGCGCCGGAGCCCCTGCGGAGCTGCAGCACCACCACTGGGTCACCACCCCACCCGACATCCCCGGAAGCCGCAACCTGCACCCCGGAGAGCGGACACCGCAGTACGATGAGCTGCTGGGAGAGCATGGTGGTCCCGGAGTCGCAGCCGGCTGGGACGCTCCGCAGCCCGGCGTACCGCCTGCCGGTAGGTCGGGGGGCGGAAGAGGGTTAGCTGCCAGGCTAATGGCTACAGTGCTAACGGGCGGGAATCTTGATACGCGGTGTGGTGGTTTGCTAGCATGCTAACATGACAACAAGAAACACTGAATCGAGGCAAATGTGTTGTGCTAACTAGCCTATAGGCTAATCATACAATAGAAAATAAATGGAGTAAAACCTGTTCAGCTAACTGACAGCTAGCCTGCAGGCTAATGACAGAAATAGGAACTCTATACAGCAGGCTAATAATGCTAATTGGCCGACTAACTGATAGTCAGCGAGCTAACAAATAAAAAGAAGTGGAAACAATTAAAAACAAATCAATTCAAAACTTTTGTGTATGTTTCATGTCATTATTATCTAGTAAATAAATGTGTTGACTATTTTAGTCCCATAATTTAGAGTTAATCATGATTTTGATAAACTTCCATATGATTCTCTTCAGCTTCTCACTAATGAAAATAAATAGTTAATGAAATGTATTAAAATGTTTATAGATAATCAGAACCGAAAACAAAACTTAAAGATGAAAATGTTGTTTTCTTGAATATTTGTATTAATGACTTTTTTTTTCTTGTTTTTCAGAGCAGCTGAATCGATTTGCCGGCTTTGGGATCGGATTGGTCAGGTTGTCAATGATGTTGTTATTGTTATAAAATAAATGAGTGATAATGAACCTCGCATTAGATTAGAGGATTTTCAGAATAAAAGCAGTTGAATAACATGAGTGTGTGTGCAGCCTTTTCACAGAGAACGTCCTGGCTCACCCTTGCATCGTCCTCCGCAGACAGTGTCAGGTTCGTTCATCTTCATCCTCATCATCATTGCCATCATCATCACCTCGTCATCCAACTGCCTCATGTTTAATTATAACCATTGTCATGTTTTACCTGCAATGCAGGTGAACTACCACGCCCGCTGTTACCACCTGACTCCGTTCAGCGCCGTCACCATCATGTACTCCATCACCAAGGCTCAGGTAAGGAACACCTGCTGAGCAATGAGCAGGTCTCATATTTAATATGTTACAGTTGTTCATTTATGACATCCAATTTATGTTATTAAAATAACAAGGTTAAAATAAAAAAGATGATAATAAACATAAAAACATGTTTAATATCATATTTAACATCCTTATAAAGTAAGTAAGAAATATAAAAAAACAATCTATTAATCATGGTCAAATAAAGTGTTTGAAGAATTATAATTTTTAATTATAAAAGTTTTTAAAATAATGAAAAGAATAAAAAGATTTTTTTTTTTTAAGGTTATTTTTTTGTGATAGCACAGTGAGAGAGGGACAGGGAAGTCGGAGAGAGAGGGGATGACATGCAAAATCTTCAAATACTTTAAAAATGTCTAAAATATTTGAATATTAAATTATTAATAAAAATAAATTATAATCATAAAATAAATCATTTACATTTACAAATTTTATAATAATATTAGATATAAATAAAATAATTTAAATTAAGAATGTTTTCAGGGGTGCATTTGAGCCAGCAATGGAGTAGGTTGTGTGTTTGACGAGCTCTGCTGAAATCCGTTTAAAAAGTTTTTTTAAGGCGCCGTATACCCACAAAAAGCTAAAAAATATTGCTCTCAGTTGTTTACTTAAACTTTTTGCCGGTTCAGTTTTGGTTTTAACACTTCAATGGCCAACAATTTGCGGAGGTACAAGTTCGACCCTACTGCGGGGCCTAAAACCGCGGCCTCGGGTGCTTCACACGCCGGTGGCAGCAGCAGCCCCTCTGGGCCAGGTGACCAAATGAAAGAGGCGGACCTGAAAGCCGAAATCCTCGCCTCGCTTAAAGACGACATCGCCGGGCTGTTCAGGTCGGAGTTAAAGAATGTGCTGGCTGAGGAATTTGAAACTTAAATCCGAGCTACACGCTGTGAAAACAGAGGTGGCTAACAACACTGCTACAATCCGCTCTGAGGTGGAGAAGATGAAAACAACCATATCAGAAATGGAGCGGGGATTATCATCTTGCTTGGAGGACGTGATTTCACTACAGACAAAGATGGGCAAACTCGAGACGGAGGTAACCAGCTTGCGGGAGAAATGCCTGGATATGGAGGGGAGGATGAGGCGCTCCAACATCCGCATACTGAACGTGCCAGAGACCCCCGGCTGCAGTACTCCAGGAACTGTCTCCAAACTCCTGAAAGAAGTTCTGCACCTGGACAAGGATGTATTGGTGGACAGATCACACAGGGGTCTTCAGGCTAGAAGACCAGGCGGTAAGCCCCGTGTCATTGTGGCGAAGATTATTGCCAAGACTGCATCAAGGTGCTTCGCCGTGCCAGGGAGTCCGGGCCTCTCCAGTTCAAAGGAACCGCCATCTCCATATTCCCGGATTTTCCACCGAGTGTTGCACAAGCCAGATCTGCATTCAGATCTGGCTGCTCCGTGGACGAGATGACATCCGGTACGGTCTCAACTACCCAGCGCGACTTCGCATCACGTATAACGGCACTGAGAGACAGTTTCAGAATCCGGAGGACGCCATGGTTTATGTGAAAACCAAAATTCTACAAGAAGCACCGGAGGACTAACCATGACTGAAGTAAAGAGGGTTTAAACTCACACCAGCTATGCTGATGTTGTCACTCGGTGAGTAAGCAGACAGCACTGTGACTACAAAAGCCATCTACCTCTTATTTAATTTATTGGTACCAGTGTGTTAGAAGGAATAAGATACATGTGGAGTGGACACACACTTACACTGGCTACTTTAAGTTTTTTGTTTGTTTTATACTCTTCCTTCCTTCCTGTGTTTATAACTGTATCATCACCTTTGCTGACATTAGAAAGACAAATGTGGAGTATAGGCTCCTTTTTATTTACTTACATTTTCTTTTCTCTTCTTTCTCCATTCTTTACATGCATAATAGTGTAGACCTACCATTATAGTTGGCCAAAATGTGACATCTTATCCTTTTTTATGAATACCAAATATGATTTTCTCTTAGCTCTCTTCTGTCTCACCTCTATGTCAAGACACCACAAAGGTTACATGTAGTATCAGTTCAACGGTAAACTATCTTAAAGGGAGAAAGATGAACACCGGCAGTACTTATTACGAGCCATTTTCTGTTTTTCATTTTGTCCTAAAACGATACTTATGTTTACTGAGCCATGCAGCTTAGGCTGGTCGGTATGTGATTTTTTTTCCCTTTTTTCTAATTTCTTTTTTGTTTATTCTAAGCAACGAAACAGTGTCACTGGGCTGAGTTTTTCCTCTTCTTGTTGATTTGATCTTAATATTAAGGGGATGATAAATTACTCATCTATGTTTGACATTCCTATCCATAGACAAGTGTTGAGTAAACTGATACTGTTATGGCGGTGCTGCTACTGGATTTATTCCAAGAGAGACCAGTGAACAAGACTGAGCCTAAATACAAATGTCTTTTCTCTATATACATAGAATAGTGTATTTTGGCCAAAATATTCTGATATTCCAACTTGTTGTTTAATGTGCCTTAAGTTTTATAATACTCAGTAGGGCTGTGTCCGTTGGTGCTAGTGAACCCAGTAAACACTTGAATGTGTGGATACTATTGCGGGGGGTTTAGGAGTCACTTCGTTCTGTTAGGTGACAGGAATTGGGAATTTACTGTACCAGACTTTTCTGATTCTCTTTTCTTTTTTTCTTTTTCCTTATTATTTTTATTGTCAGGTCTTTTCGGTGTTGCAAATAACTCAAGTCCGCTAAAACATAATATGCAGTCAATTTCTTCTTCTTTTAATTGAGACCATGACTAACTTACACTTTCCAAACAGATCAGCCAGTTGTGATGTAACCTTTATAAGCTGGAATGTTAAATCTCTAATTCACCCTGTTAAACGTAAAAAAGTATTATCTCATTTGGAAAAACTCAATGTAGGAATAGCCTACCTTCAGGAAACACACCTGCGAACTTTTGATCACTTTTGAATTAGGGGAGGATGGATAGGTCAGGCGTACCATTCTAACTTCACTCCAAGTCCAGGGGCGCAGCAATTATTATAAATAAAAACATCCCCTTTGTTATGTCAAAGGTTGAGACAGACAGTTCTGGTCGTTACATATTTGTGGTAGGCAGACTGTATAACATGCCAGTTATTCTGGCTAATATTTATGCACCACATTGGGATGTGCTAAGCACATAGATCATTCAGAGATAAATACATGTTTTCACAAATTTTATGAAAAACTGTACACCACAGAATCTCTTGGAAATGAGTCGTTTGATTCATTTTTTGGAAAATTGGACGTCCCCACAATTCAGAATGAAATTGCAGCTGACCTTGAGGAACAATTCTCTGTAGAGGAGCTTAAAAAGGCTATCAATTCCATGCAAAATGGGAAGTGTCCGGGACCGGATGGGTTCCCGAGGGAATTTTTAAAGAAATTTTCGAACCAACTTGCCCGTATTTTGCTCTCCATATTTGAAGAATCATTTACTAATGGCTCCCTTCCTCCAACCATGCGACAAGCAGTCATATCACTTATCCCTGAAAAGGATAAAAATCCCCAAGAATGCATTTCATACCGACCTATCTCGCTCTTAAATGTAGATAGTAAAATTCTTTCGAAGATGCTGGCCTGCCGTTTAGAAGCTGTCCTGCCCTCAATTATATGTGATGACCAAACAGGCTTTATCAAAGGTCGCCATTCCTTTTTTAATATATGACGCCTGTACAATATTCTCTATGATCCCACCCCACCCGATATTCCCGAAATATTAATATCTCTTGATGCTGAGAAGGCATTCAATCGGGTGGAGTGGGATTATCTTTTTTACACTCTCAAACAATTCGGTTTTGGTTCGAGATTTCTCTCTTGGATAAGGGTGCTTTACTCTTCCCCGCTAGCAGCTGTCCTTACAAACAATAATCTCTCCTCCTACTTTCCACTGCGTCGCGGCACTAGACAAGGCTGCCCTCTGTCTCCTCTTTTATTCGCTCTCGCAGTAGAGCCATTAGCGATTGCACTGCGTGGTGAAGTTGGCATTAAAGGAATACAGAGGAATGGTTTTGAGCATAAAGTATCCCTTTATGCCGACGACATGCTTTTCTGCTAGAAGACTTCTGGAAAATATCAGTATATAAAGTCAACTTACAAAAGAGTGAGATCATGCCGGTGAATGTTGCAGCCAAACTGATCTCACTTGACTCATTTCCCCTTAAAATAAGTGCATATAAATTCAAATATTTAGGAATCTGGGTCACACATGACTTTAAAAACCTCTTTAAGGCCAATTTCCCTCCATTGCTTCTTCGCCTAAAACAAGATTTAGAATGCTGGAACCTACTACCCTTATCGCTAGGAAGAAGAATCAATACAATTAAAATGAATGTGCTGCCCAAATATTTGTATTTATTTCAATGTATCCCTGTATTTTTATCGAAATCATTCTTTCTATCCATAGACAAATTGATATCTGGATTTATCTGGAATAAGAAAAACCCACGAATACGTAAAAGCATGTTACAACGGCGCCGTCAACATGGTGGATTCTCTCTTCCTAATTTTCAATTATATTATTGGGCCGCTAACATAAGGATTCTGTTATATTGGAAGGAGCTTTCACCCCATGGCACCGGTCCCAAATGGCTACAACTCGAAAACATATCCTGTGGCCCCACTTCTTTACATGCCCTTCTCTATTCAAAACTCCCCCTTTCTGAACCTATATCTAAGTATACTTCAAATCCAATTGTGAAGCATTCCTTTAAGATCTGGAAACAGTTCAGACGATCCTTTAAACTCAACGACTTCTCGATCTACGCTCCTATAGTGAGAAATCACATGTTTAAACCATCACTTACAGATGGAGCATTTGAGGTTTGGGCTAGAAGTGGGGTCACAACAATAAATGATTTATTTATGGACAATACATTCATGTCCTTTGAACAACTGACACTAAAATTTAATGTCCCCAGATCAAATTTTCCATTTAGATTTTTACAACTTCGCAGTTTTGTATCAGCATCATTCAATCATTTCCATCACAAGCTCTCTTTTAGATTCAATTTTAAAACTTAACCCATGCTCAAAAGGGAATATTGGGAAAGTCTATTCTTTGTTAAACTCGCATAATTTGGAACCTTTAATTTTGATAAGGAATCAGTGGGAGAAAGATTTGGAGATCCAGTTTTTTGATGAAATCTGGTTGAAAGCTCTAGATAGAATTCATTCCTCTTCAATTTGCCTTTGACATACAGACATCCAGCTTAAGGTTTTATATCGTCTCCACTGGTCTAAAGCAAAATTAGCTAGGTTTGTGCCAAATATCAATCCTATGTGTGATCGCTGTGGACGAACACCAGCCACCCTTGCACATATGTTTTGGTTTTGTTCAAAATTAAATAATTTCTGGCAATTAATATTTAAAACTCTCTCTGACATTTTAGAAGTACCCATAGAACCTTCTGCTACCATTGCAGTATTTGGAGTAGCTCCACAAAATATACATCTTAGCCGCCAGGCAAAAAATACGATAGTTTTTGCATCTCTTTTAGCCAGACGACTTGTTCTGCTGAAGTGGAAGGACAAACTTCCACCAACCTTTAAGCTATGGATTAAAGATCTTGCATATCATTTGACATTGGAGAAAATTCGCTACTCTACAAGAGGGTGTGCTCAGAAATTTCACAATATCTGGCAACCATTCTTAGCTTATTTAGAACAAATGGACACCACTGAGACTGCAGCTTTGTAACACCGACCCTTATACTGTATAGTTTACCTATTTGTTATTTGCAATGTTTATTTTTATTTATTATTTTTTATGTTGTATTTTGTCCTTTTTTAACCTTGTTGTCTTTGTTTTTACTTTACCTGTATGGATATTTTATCTAAGATTCTTGTCACATTGAATAAGTACAGTAAATGTTTCTGGAACTGACTCTGTTACACTTCTGAGTGGTACAATACTTCTGTTGTAGGGATGGGGCTCCGTTGGAGCAAGACATGTGGGGGTTATATTTTATATTTACTGTTAAATAAGACTTTCTGGAAAGTAATGTATTCTGTAAAATTTGAAAAGTCAATAAAAAGACCTTGAATAAAAAAAAAAAAAAGAATGTTTTCAGTAATAAACAATATATCATAAACAAAAAATATCAACTCTAATTATAAAACATGTCAGTCAAGGTGTTGTGTAATAATCAATCGCTTTGATCAGTTATCAATAATGTGTTTTTAACATTCAGGGACTGAAGGCTCTGTGGAAGGGGATGGGCAGCACCTTCATCGTTCATGGCATCACACTGGGAGCTGAGGG
Source organism: Seriola dumerili (assembly GCF_002260705.1). Classification (NCBI taxonomy): domain Eukaryota; kingdom Metazoa; phylum Chordata; class Actinopteri; order Carangiformes; family Carangidae; genus Seriola; species Seriola dumerili. The sequence continues at coordinate 92,115 of NW_019175928.1, forward strand.
CATTATCAGCGAGTTCACCCCATTGCCACGGTAACCATGCAGGAGTGCAATAGTGTTTACTGTAGTATTGCTGTAGTGCCATTGTAGTATTGCTGTAGTACCACTAGTGTTACTGTAGTATTACTGTAGTGTTACTGTAGTATTGCTGGAGTACCACTGTAGTATTGCTTTAGTACCACTAGTGTTACTGTAGTATTACTGTAGTGTTACTGTAGTATTGCTGGAGTACCACTGTAGTATTGCTTTAGTACCACTAGTGTTACTGTAGTATTACTGTAGTGTTACTGTAGTATTGCTGGAGTACCACTGTAGTATTGCTTTAGTACCACTAGTGTTACTGTAGTATTACTCTAGTGTTGCTGTAGTACCACTGTAGTATTGCTGTACTACCACTAGTGTTACTGTAGTATTACTGTAGTATTACTGTAGTATCGCTGAAGTATTACTGTAGTATCAGTGTGTTGTCTGTCTCCAGGGAACTTCCTCACAGGTGGAGCTGGAAACAACTGGCTGGACATTTACTACTGAAAGGGTCAGTTCACTTCTTCTTCTACTGTTTATATTGTTGATGCTCTGACTTCTTCTTTCAGTTTAAAACACTCTCCCTGTCTCTCTCTCTCCGTCTCTCGCCCACAGGTTAACAGCTGTGGTCGCTCTTCCGTTTTACTGCGCCAGCCTCATTGAGACAGTCCAGGTCAGTATTGATTATAAATCAATTAATGAAGCTTTAACCGTGTTGTTTTCATCTGTGGTTTGATTTTTCTTATTGATTAGTTATTGATAACCTGAATCATTCTCAGCACGATGCTGCTGACAGAACATTCACCACTTCCTCTTGTTTTCTCACTGTGTCTCCTCGTACCCTTGTTTCTTCGTCCCCTTGTCTACTCGTCCCCTTTTCCCCTCGTCTCCTGGTCTCTTGCCTCTGAGACGAAGGTGTCATCACTCAGCTGTTTGTCTGACGTCGTCTGGTCTTTTTCAGTTGATCAATAAACGATAATGTGTCTGATCAGTTTGTCCCGTGTGGTTCTCAGAGTGAGATTGTCCGGGACGAGGCGTCCTCCGGTCTTCTGGACTGTGTCCGTGAGGGTCTGGCTCGGGTGTTGGGTGTCGGTGCTCCTCACAGTCGTCGTCTGCTTCCTCTCAGCTGTCTGCTGCTTCCTGCTGCGCTGCATGCCATCCTGCGATACGCCATTGCCGCCTCTGTGCAGCGGGCGGCGCTGTGGCTGCACCAGCGGGGCAGGAAGCAACGGACGGACCCGTCCAACCCCCTGGACGCCTACTTCCCCGAGCTGGCGGCTGCGTGGGTGGGGTCTCTGGTGGCAGACGTGGTGGTGTTTCCCCTAGAGACAGCGCTGCACCGCCTCAGCCTACAGGGCACGCGCACCATTATCGACGCCACCGATGGCGTGGTTGCCACTGGAAATGGCGGCAGCCCCCTGGTCCTGCCTGTCAACACGCAGTACGATGGCTTCTCCGACTGCCTCCACGCCATCCGCCGCAAGGAGGGCGGGGCTGGCTTTTACCGGGGGTTTGGAGCGCTGGTGGCGCAGTACGCTCTGCACGGGGCACTGCTCGCTGCAGCCAGGACTCTGCTGAGGCTGCTGCTGCTGGACAGGAAGCACAGCTAAAGGTGTTACCATGGAGACGCAGCATCACCTCCCACAGAGAGGTCAGCTGACTGAGTCAGTGACGGACGAGCTGCTGGGCAGGAAGGAATCATGTGACTCTCCACGTTTCATCTGTGTATGGCACAGACACCGTAGCAACCACCTGCAACACCATAGCAACCACCTACAACACCATAGCAACCACAGATGGAGTGAGGTTAACAGTTGAATCAAAGTTATTTTTCATTCAGCTACAAACAGGCTCTTCTGTCCTGGAGAGTTTCCTCTCTACTGAGCATGCTCAGTGACCCTACTGAGCATGCTCAGTGACTCTACTGAGCATGCTCAGTGGGACAAAAAATCTTTTTTTTTTTTTTTTTCTTTTGCTTGGTGACCAGTTCAGGTCACGTCCTGCCTTCCTTCAAACAAAACGTCACCATGGAAACACTGTCCCTTCCTGTCCCAGCATGAGAGCATGAATTCATGAACCTGTTTGTGTTTAAATCCTGACAGCTGATTGGTCCCCTGCAGTCCATTGAGTCAGCTGCTGTGTGAAACAGTTTATTTGTATAAACGTGTAAAAATAAATTAAATGTATTAAAATGTAGATTTAGATTAAATTATCTGTGATTCATTAATATTTAAATCAATATTCAAGAATAAAAATTAAACCAGTTAAAACTTGAACCTGGTGACAGTTTTTCTAAAGTGTCTTCAAAAGTAGATTGAAAGTGTGATTTTTGTTTTTCCAGTAAAAGTCACTGACTGATGGTTTCCTGTTGTACGTTCTATGTTGAAACTCTTCGAACTCACCTGAAATAAAATCTTCAGATTCACTTTCTCTGTTTGAAATTGTTATTTCATATGATTATTTCATTAGTTTTATTTAAAAAGACCAACAGCAGGTCATTATGTAGGTTCATGTTTTAAACCATTAGTCATTTCAATACTTTTCATTAAAAATTCATCAAAACAAAGTTTCCAGGATCCGGCTTCAGGGGAAGGAAACAAACTTTTCCTCAGAGCGGAACCTTCATGTTGTTGCGGCTGGTTTCCGGTCGGACTCTGTTCCGTAGCCCTCCTCCATGTGTTTTCAGTCTCCGTTCAGCGCTGTGTCTCTGCCCTGATTGTTTGTTCGTTATTTTTCGGTTTTTCTCCGGTAAAGTCCTCGGTTTTTACTGGACATGCCAGGTGGCGGGAGTCTCGCAGGCGGCGGCAGCTCTTTGTTCTCCGGGTTCCGGGTTTTGGGTCTTTACTCTAACCATGTGCCACACGCGCTCCGATACCATCAGAAGCACCGGGAGTTTTACCTGGTGACGGCGATCGGTAAAAGTCTTCACACGTACAACGTAAGAAACGTTAACTTTATTTACAAACAGAGTTCAATAAAACTTATAAAGTGCTGACAGACAGGTTCTTCACATGTTTGTCCTCTGACGGCTCCTGTACCGACAACAGCGACATGACACAGACACGAGACCACTGAGACAGTCCTGAGGACCCCACTGCACCATTTTATAACACACTACATGTTTTAATCTGATGAGCAGAGGTTTTGATCAGCACTTTGCTTCTAATATTGTTTCTGCAGGCCAAGCTAAAAACCATCAGCACCAGGTTCAGACCAGGTCTGACCTGAACCACAGACCAGGTCTACATGAGTTCATGTCCTGCTGGACTGATCCACGTCAGACCTGAATGCATTAGTGTTAATTTATGGTCGTCATTAGATTGGTGTGTGGGCGGAGCCTCCTGTCCTACAAAAGTTCACTACAAAGAATTTTAAAATGGTGGAACGTTTGGTCGAAGGTGTTGCAGTGTATTTGATGACCTCACGTCTTCCTGTCGCCATGTTTATTGTTGTCAGAGACCTGTGACTCTGAGCTGCCTCCCTTGTATTTAATTAGTATGGATTTACTTGTTTATATGATTTTCCTTTTAATTGTTTTATTATTTATTTTATGTTCTTATCATTCTCTCTTTCATCTTATATCTGTTGTATGTTTGTTTTTGAAATGTGATATAAACCATCGCAATAGTTTTTCAGTTTGGAATATCAAAGGAGGTGTGAATTTACTTTAAAATGTAAGATAATTTATGATTATGTTTGAGTATGTCATCGTTCATGTAATTTTCTATGTTTAAATAAAGTATTAGAAAAAAAAACTGAGCTGCCTTCTAGTGGACGCATCACTCAATATCAGGTCAGCTGACAGGAAGTTATTGGAAGTGGGCGGGGACGGTTACGTCGCTGAAATAGCATAATTGAGCCTTTAACGTAAACACTGACGAGATAAAGGCTGCGGGTTTCAGACCCCCGGGCATGATGGGAAACTGCCGGCTGATTGGCTTGGATGTTGGATCAATAACAGCTTCAATATGAATATTACTGATATAAAAATAAAAAATCAGCAGGTTGTGTTTGTGTGCTGTTTGACGTCTTGACCTTTTGTGATGTAAACTGATCAATGTATTGATGTATTGATTGGTTTCAGGTGAACAGGTTGGGGATCGTTGCTGTCAGTGAGTATTTTACTACTCATTAAAATATGTATTGATAATATATTTAAATATTTTTAAACTGAATTCTCTGCTCTCTGATTTGCTGCTGTGCTGTGATGTGGTTGCCTAGGTAACAGCCTGTCAGATGACATCACCTGTGTGGCTGCAGACAGGATGTTGGTGTTTGCCGCTGCGGGGCGAGTTGTCAGCGCGTTCGCCCGGAACAAAGAGGTACAAAATATCGAAAACAAAATTTAAAAACTTTTTTTCATATTTTGTTTTTTAAAAATTTTAAAGAAGAATAAAGAAAAGATAAATATAAAATAAAATGAAAATAACAGAATGAAGTATTTTGTCACTGTTTGCCCTCCCTACAGGTGGTGATGTGTTACCATGGTCACAGACAGGAAGTGCGTCTGCTGCTTCCGCTGGGTGATCAGCTGATCTCTGCTGACAGCGGCGGTGATGTCATTGTGTGGGATGTCCAGGGTGGGGGTGAGCATAGGGGATGGGGCTTCAGGTACACTCACCTGTGTCTTTATTTTACCTGTCCTGTTACCCCTCATGCCTTGCTCTCCCTGCCTCTCAGATATCTACCTGCGGCTACAGTTTGACCCCAACACCTTTGACGTGTCGGCCATGATGCACCCAAGCACTTACCTCAACAAGGTGCTGCTGGGAAGCTCCCAGGGTGCACTGCAGCTCTGGAACATCAAGACCAGGTGAGAGTGGCTGAACTTAACTTACACATTGACTCCAGGTAAACCCTGCCCCGCCCCCTCCATCTGCAGGTGATCAGCTCAACCACGACAGACCGGTCTAACCCGGTCCCACCTGTTCTCACCCGGTGTCAGTGGCTCAGTTTGTGACTAATAAACACACATTTACCTGAGCTCATTACCAGCTGATCAGTCATTGTCTGAATCAGCTGATTGGTCTTTTCCCTCCTCAGTAAGCTGTTGTTCACGTTTCCTGGCTGGTCGTCAGGCGTCACGTCTCTGCAGCAGGTCAGCCATGGTTTTTATATTTTATTTAACAACAAGTAAAAACAGGAAGTGTGATGTGTAATGATTTATTCAGATGACAGAAATGTAAATATGTAAACAAACTAAAAGTAAACATAAATTAAAACATGTCGTGTTTAAATGAACTAGATGGGCACGCTTTTATTTAAAAAAAAAAGAAAAACAGAATGAATTCCACTTTTTTATTTTATTATTTGTTCAGTAAAAACTTTATTTCCCAGAGTCCCGCGGTGGACGTGGTCGGTGTTGGCACGGCGACGGGCCGCATCATCATTCACAACATCCGATTGGATGTGACGATGATGAGCTTCACTCAGGACTGGGGACCAATCAGCTCGCTCGCCTTCAGAACAGGTACAAGTGGTAGTCTCTAGCCCGCTCCATCCACTGCCTTCATCCTGTACTGTACCTCTGTCATCGACCCCTGGCCCCTGACCTTTGAGCCCTGACCCCGGTCCCAAAGGGTCTGTCTGCACATTAGAAAGCTGCTGGTCTGGACTCATCTGAGACCACATCACACCATCAGGTGGACTGAAACAGATCTAGATTCAAGTGGATCAGGTTTACTCTTGACTCAGCATCAGGTTGAAATCATTTACATAAATACATTTTGTTCATTTGTACAAACCAAGACCAGGACCATTAAATCCTGAATTTACAGTTGACTCCAAAAACCAGTTTCCTGTTTATTTTGACGCTGATCTGATAAATACAAAGAGACTGGTGTCAAATTCTGATCCTGATCTGATCTGATCTGATCCAACTTCATGTTCAGAGAAAAGGAAAAGAGGATCCATCCTCTCTCTCTCTCTCTCTCCCCCCCCTCTCTCGCTCTCTCTCAGATGGTCCTCCCATCGTGGCGTCCGGCAGTCCTCAGGGCCACATTGCATTCTGGGATCTGGAGCGCCGTCAACTGGTTGCCCAGCAGAGACATGCCCACAGTACAGCCATCGCCGCAGCAACCTTCCTGCATGGAGAGCCGCTGTTGGTCACCAACGGAGCCGACAACGCCATCAAGGTAAACAAACAAATAAACAGACGATTGTGACAGTTTAAATCATAGACTGTTTGTTTACTGTTTATTGATCGTTTATTGATTCAGTGAACGTCACTTCTCCTCCACTCTATTTCTAGGTGTGGATATTTGACCAGGAGGGGGGCGGTGCCAGACTTCTGCGAAGTCGTCAGGGTCACAGCGCCCCACCCACCACCATCCATCACCATGGCAACGATGGAAAAAACATCCTCAGTGCAGGTAAATAAACAGCTGCATATGATTTACTTGAATAATATGATAATAATTTGATATTATTTATTAATGATCGTCTCTGTTCTGAACATTTTCTTCTGAATTTTAAATGAATGAAAAGATTAATCTATAGAAACGTCAGCTAATGAAAATAATCATTCACATTAACTCACTCGTACATCGCTGCCTGGATTCCTGGTCCTGGCCACGCCCCTTCAGTGAGTGTGGTCAGTGTTGGTTCTTCCTGTAGTGAAAAATAAAGTGACAGGATGTTGCTCCGCCCCCTTCAGGTCAGGACGGGACGTTACAGTCGTTCTCCACCGTCCACGAGCGCTTCAACAAGAACCTGGGTCACGGTCAGTTCAGTTTTAAAGCTGCAGTTTGATCTGGGTAACAAGCTAACAACCAATGACTGACTGTGTGTGTGTGTTGTGTGTTGGGGTCCAGGGTCCATGAACAAGAAGAAAGAGCAGAAGAAGAAGAAGGGTCTGTCCTACGAGGAGCTGCATCTTCCTGCCATCACTGTGTTCTCCTCTGGTGAGTCTCGTCCACAAGAGACAACGTCCAAGTTAAAGACCAGCTGATGGACTCTCTATGTCTGTCTCTCTTTCTGTATGTCTCTCTCTCTCTCTGTCTCTCTCTCTTTGTCTCTGTCTCTCTCTCTTTGTCTCTGTCTCTGTCTCTCTCTGTCTCTCTTTGTCTTTGTCTCTCTCTCTTTTCTCTGTTTCTCTCTGTCCGTCTGTCTCTCTCTTTGTCTCTGTCTTTCTCTCTCTTTGTCTCTCTCTGTCTGTCTGTCTGTCTCGTCTCTCTCTGTCTCTCTCTCTCTTTGTCTCTCTCTCTCTGTCTCTCTCTGTTTCTCTCTTTCTCTCTGTCTGTCTCTCTCTTTGTCTCTGTCTTGCTGTCTCTCTGTCGCTGCCCGTCAGTCAGACTGGGATGGAATTGTCGCATGTCATCGCGGTCGCTTAGCAACCACAACATGGAACTACCAGAGGTGCACCATGGGAGCTCACCATCTGCAGCCGCCCTGCCCTCGCAGGGAAGCTATTGCTACGGTAACGCCATCATGTAGATAGATAGATAGATAGATAGATAGATAGATAGATAGATACTTTATTTTTCCCCTAGGGGAAGTTCATGACATGATTTGTTCCTCACTTCCTGTCTCTGTCTCCAGGCCGTTGACATCACTTCCTGTGGTAACTTTGCTGTGATTGGCTCATCATGTGGCCGTGTTGATGTCTATAACCTGCAGTCCGGCCTGCATCGTGGTTGCTATGGCGACAGTCAGAGAGGTGCGCTTATCTGTTTCTTGTTTGTGATCGGTCCATTCTGTATCTCTGCGTATCACTGACCTCGCCTCTCTGCTCCAGCTCACAGTGGTTCGGTGCGAGGTGTCGCCACAGATACCCTGAATCAGCTGACACTCACCGCCGGCTCTGATTGGCTGCTCAAGTTCTGGCGCTTCAAAACCAGGAAACAAGAAGAACAGCTGAAGCTAAATGCTGCGCCAGCTAGCATGATACTACACAGAGACAGGTAGCTAACAGTTAGAATGATGCTACACAGACAGTAGCTTACAGTGAACACAGGTAGCTAGCAGTCAGCATGATGATAAGTTAGCATGACACTATACACACAGGTATGTAACAGTTAACGTGTTTCTCCTTTTTCTTGATGTTAGCGGGATGCTAGCATTAGCGCTGGATGACTTCACACTACTGGTGGTCGACATAGAGACCAGGCGGGTGGTCAGGAAGTTTGCAGGTCACCACGGCAACATAAACGACATGGTGGGTTAAAGATAGCTAACATGGCTAACAACCTGCTTATGATGCACACAGATGCTTTACAGGCAATAGTATTGCTAACAGTTAGCGACATTAGAGACGATGTTACTGTATCTCCTCAGACGTTCAGTCCTGATGGTCGCTGGCTGGTCACCGTGGCGATGGACTGCACCATTCGTACCTGGGATCTCCCCTCTGGCTGGTAAAAATGGAACAGTCCAACTTTTGTGGAGCTGTCCAATCAGAAGCAGTCATGTGATCAGTGTGTAGTTCTGTAAAAAGAAAGTTTCTGTTGCATCACAAGCTATAACAGATTACAGCTCAGATCAATGAGTAACTGATGTCGGAGTTGCTGGCCAGTTAATAACCAATAAACATATTTAAACAGGATAATTAAATCAGTCGTTAATCATCTTCTTCTCTCTTCAGCCTTGTTGACTGTTTCATGGTTGCCATGGCGCCAGTGGGTGTGTCTATGTCACCAACCGGAGACTTCCTGGCGACTGCTCACATCGACAGTCTGGGTGTTTACCTCTGGTCTGAACCAATCACCTCTCAGGATTTTCATATATCTGATATTTAGCCAATCAGATAAGCCTGTTTGACCTTTTAATATTTAGGATAATCTACATAGTGTTTTTTGTTTGTAATCATGACAACACTGATCAGCTAACCTCTTGCAGCAGCCAATCACAATACAGCTCTCCTCCCTCAGGACCAATAAGAGCCTGTGTGGGCCTGTGGGGCTCCGCCCCCTCCCTACTGACTACCAACCAGCTGTGGAGGCGCTTCCGGGGGTCACAGCGGATGAATCAGAACAAGCAGTGACATCAGAGGAAGCGGATGATGCGTATGAGTCAGCTGATCAGTTGGGGGCGGAGCTGGTGACACTGTCTCTGCTGCCAGAATCTCGATGGAAATGTCTGCTTCACCTCGATGATATCAAGGTGTCACGTGACTCTTTTTCACTTTTCTGTCTTCACGAAGGCAAAAGGATTAAATCACAAGAATCTGACGTAATCATGAGAATCTGACATAAATATCTAAATCTGGAGCAATCATAAGAATCTGATGTAATCATATTACCATAAACTTATCATAATAAAATAAGATGAGCAAGAAGGTACTGCTACAATGCTAAGCTAATCATGTTTAGCTGCTAGTTGGATTTAGCGGGTATCTTTTCATTATATTGGATACTTTAGCTTTAGCCCTGCCGTTTTTTATGAAGTGCTTGTCTTGTAATTGAAATGCTCTTGTTTTGTTTGGATTTTAATTTCTATTATTTTATTTGATACATATTTTTGTTTATCTGTGTCACTTCCTGTCTGAGCTCAGACCTGGATTGTCTTTCAGCTTGGTTTTTCCTGCAGTTCTTTATATGAATGAAGAAGTGATGAAATGATTCAAGTTCAGTGCGTCAACATCAGATCCTCAGCTATGAAGAGTTAAACAGGAAGTGTTTCTGTGTTTTGTAGAGGAAGAATAAACCTGTAGCTCCTCCTGTGGCTGCAGCTGCTGCACCGTTCTTCCTGCCAACAGTTCCTGGTCTCACACCTCAATTCACGTTGCCCACGGCAACCAAACAGGAAACACAGGTACACCTGATGGACCTCAGCTACTTTTTCTGTCTTATTTTATAAACAGAATTATTATTTTTGTTATTCTTATTGTTGTTGTTTCAGTCAAAGGTGCTGGGCTGGGGCCTGTTGTCTCAGAGGTCAGAGTTCAGCTCTGCTCTGGAATCAGCTCTAGATTCTGGATCATGTGAGTCTGAATGTGTTTGATGTTCATCATGAAAACTATTTTTTAAATGTAATTTTCAGTGAGATGGTTTGTTGTTGTTTTTTTCAATGTTAAGTTGATATTTAGTTATTTCATACCGTCCTGTGGAAATAACATCAGTGAATGCAGACATGTAAACATTTAAACATGTATTTATTATTATTATTTAGACTTATAGACATATGTCTGACTGACGTGTGCTCAGAGCTAGAAATTGCAGGCTTGCAGAGAGACGGACATGCAGCTGAGAGGGTTTATGTCAGCTGTGACTGTAACAGACCTTCATTTATATTTAAGTCTCACACTTCAGCTTAAAATTTGAGTTTTTGATTAACTGATGAAACATTGATCAAATTTACGGTCCAGGCTTTATCTAAATATTTAATATCTATAAATAAAAATGTAGATGCGTAGATAATATTTTATATAAATTCTTTTAATCATCAAAATATATTATGTTTTATGTTTTTATTAAATCTTTATTATTATTATTATTATTATGAACCTCTAATATAAAAGCCTTTTGTCTGAAAGGTTTCATTTTTCAAATTTCCAAATCAAACTAGTCGTTAATAATATAAATTCTAATATTAAATCAATAACCACAGATTCGCTCTCTCTCTCTTTGCAGTCGATCGCCCTGTGCGTCTCCTGAAGGATTGTGGGCCGGCAGCGCTCTCCGTCGAGCTCACTTGTCTGACATCAGAGGGGGATGGAGCCAGCAGCCTCCTGCTAGCCTTCATTTACATGATTGACAGCATGTTGGCTAGTGGGCGGGACTTTGATCTGGCACACGCTTACCTAGCGCTTTTCCTGAAGGTCAGCCAATCAGAACGCAGCAAAGAATCACACATTACTTCCAGCCCTACATTTTTCAGGCTTTTATTATGAAAATTTCTCCACAGTTTCCTTTTTAACCTAAAATTTTTTATTTTACGTTTCTCAGCTCCATCTCCACTCGTTGTCACAGCACGCTGTTGCCATGGCAGCACTGATCCGTCTGTCCACTCGGCTGGAGGCAGGGTGGGCGGAGCTACGGGCATCATTCGACCAATCGCTGTGTCTGCTGTCATACACAAAGAGTGCCCTGCTGTGACACACACACACACACGCAGAGTTTTGTATTTTAATAAATTTATATGTTGAATCATGTCCATGTTTTTTTTTTTCTTCTGAGATTCTTCAGATTTTGGAATGCGTCTCTTCACAGCTTCAATAGAAACATCATAGTATAGTAAGGCATAAAAAACTAGAAAGTATAGTAAATCATGAAAATGCCATAGTAAAGACAAAAAAGTCAGTATACTCAGTCATAAAAAGAAGTAATAGTGTAATAAATCATGAAAATGTCAAAGTATGTTGAGGTATAAAAATATAGCGAGGTAATAAAAGTCATGGTAAAGTAAGTCATAAAATAAGTTAGTATATAGCAAATCATTAAAAAGTTACATAGTCATAAAAAGTCATACTATACTAAGGCATATAAATGACATAGTATAGTAAGGCATAAAACGTCATGAGAACCTCGTAGTATAGTAAGGCATAAAAATTAACATTGCATTATGGTAGGACATAAGTCATGAAAAAGTCATAGTAAATGAGGCATAAAAGATATTCAAAGGTCATACTATAGTAAGGCATAAAAAGTCATGAAAAAGTCATTGTACAGTTAGGCATAAAAGTCATGAAGTCATAGTATAGTAAGGCATAAAAAGTGATAAAAATGTCATAGTATAGTAAGGCATAAATGTGATAAAAACGTCATAATATAGTAAGGCATAATAAGTGATAAAAATGTCATAGTATAGTAAGGCATAAATAATAATAAAAACTCATTGGTACAGTAAGGCATGAAAACTCATTAAAAACTCATAGTTTAGTAAGGTATAAAAGTCATAAAAACATAATAGTATAGTAAGGCATAAAAAGTGATAAAAATGTCAGAGTATAGTAAGGCATAAAAAGTGATAAAAATGTCACAGTATAGTAAGGCATAAAAACATCATAGTATAGTAAGGCATAAAAAGTGATAAAAACGTCATAGTATAGTAAGGCATAAAAAGTGATAAAAATGTCACAGTATAGTAAGGCATAAAAAGTGATAAAAATGTCACAGTATAGTAAGGCATAAAA